>NC_092234.1:54008598-54056098 GCF_036320965.1 Panulirus ornatus | reverse complement strand
CACTTCTCCGTTCATCCACCAATCATACATCACAAAATGTACGATGCATCAGTTTGGTCAACCCCGCGACTCTTCTCTCTTCCACGGTAGACAAATGTATGACCTCTACCATCTCACTGTATATAATTCTCTCAAGTCTGGTCCCATCTTTGCTAAAGACCCACCCACGGGGTCTACTACAGTACTGGGTCTTTGCTAAAGACCCACCCACGGGGTCTACTACAGTACTGGGTCTTTGCTACCCACCCACGGGGTCTACTAAAGTACTGGGTCTTTGCTACCCACCCACGGGGTCTACTACAGCACTGGGTCTTTGCTACCCACCCACGGGGTCTACTACAGTGCTGGGTCTTTGCTACCCACCCACGGGGTCTACTACAGTACTGGGTCTTTGCTACACACCCACGGGGTCTACTACAGTACTGGGTCTTTGTGCTTCGTCAGATGCGCTGACCACATTCAAGTAGTTCAGAGTGGTTTCGGCCTCATGTACGATGTTCATAATAGCTTGCTCAATATCCCCTTTTCCTTGTACTCGAATGTAAGTATGATACTTACCATCGAACAGTCCATCTCCTTTACTCTTCTCCTAAGGCTGGACTCTGGCGGCGAAGAACATGTGAGGTACAAAATTAACTCCAGGAGTCCCTCATAAACATAGACCCCAGCAGCTTATTTCCTGCTACACATGACAGCCACATGGAAGGCTTCTCTCCCTGTCCCATCCTTATTATTTCCCATTTACTCAACGTATTTGGGTAAGTTTGGACTTTGTCTGGTTCTTCTTGTAAGCTGATGCAATCAGCCTCATGCAACAGTTGCTTCATGACCTTGGCATCGTGCACGAACATATCAAGAGTCCAATTCCTCTAGTAAAGTATTTACATACGTCAAGAACAGTGATGACCCCAAGATTGTGCCCTGCGGTAGCACCACTAATGACCATCGTGTACCTGGCGACGGCTCCTCTGACAATCATCTGTCTATTCTTTCCTTTCACTTAGATTTTTCTTTATCCATCGAAATAAATAAAAAAAAAAAAAATCTCAACCTTATTTCTACCTGAAGATCATCCGCCTTCTCCTCAGCCTCCAATTTGGCACAGTGTCAAATGCTTTCTGGTCGTCCACATTCACATGATCAGACGAGCTTCTCTTTTTATTCAAAACGGACTCGATGTCTCACTGCAGTCGAACAAGTTTGCTATAGAAGATCTCTTCCCCTGAAACCATGTTCATTCTCTCACTGCAACTAATCATACACTTGCTTTCTGACTATGTTCTCCAGTATTCTACAGATCTCATTTGTTAGAGAGACTGTTCTGCAGTTCAGCACACCTTCTTGGTCTCCTTTCCAAAAGAGAGAAATGTTATTTGCATCTTTCAGTCTCTTATATTTTACCTTTCCTCCGGCGACATCCCGAAGATATATCAAGTGACTTATCAAGTGTGTCTGCACAAATCTCCAGTATATATGGAGATATTTCAACAGGACCAGGAGACTTATATAGGTCGAGGGCCATAAATGTTTTTTCTTGACATATCAGTGTTTTCTAAGACTCCTCCATATTTCATCTCACTGGACTGCTGTGTCGTCTTCCACTGTGAAAACGCTTTTCAACTTGTCATTCAGTTCCTCACATCCTTACATCATCCTTTCCAATTCTTCCCTCTCACTCTGCCTGAATTAACTTCTCTGCAGCTAAAAGTCTACTCCAGATCAAGTCATGGTAAGATTCAGTATTGTCTCATGTCTTGTCCACAACATTCTTCCCAGAGTTTCTCTGATCCTCCCATCTTATCTTCTTGCTATACTCGTCTCTTGTTATCTTTACACCTTTTCACATTCCGGCAGGCTGGAGGGCTGTATGTGTCTTCTCTACAGCATCACCGCAAACGTCTTTCCCTCTGAGACATCTTCAATGAACTGTGTGTGTGTGTGTGTGTGTGTGTGTGTGTGTGTGTGTGTGTGTGTGTGTGTGTGTGTGTGTGTAGTCATAAGACCGTCTCTGTATGTATACATGTGGAGTGTGCACATGTGCGATCCCCTTTACCAGACAGACGTATCTCCCACACCTGGCCAGGACCTGGACGTGATCGTCAAGGAAGGCCTCGCTTCCACTTGGTAACTGAAATTTGGTAGTTGAATCCCTTAAGCTAAAGTTGGTATTTGACCAGCCTGGATATTGGTATCTACTTCACCTAATTAGAATGAGAGTGACACAGAGTTACACAGACGCACAGACGACACAGATCCAAGTTCCAAGCGAAATAGTCTGGCCTTAACATTACGTAAAAAAAAAAAGAAGTCTCCTTAAAAGCAGTTGACGAAAATAATGGCAAAGAAAAGGCTCTCTTCCCACCCTCCACACTCCCTCCCGCAACAAGCCAGTTGGAAAACAGGTAAAAACACAGAAGAAAAAATACCTTGCAGGATTGATACACCTGAAGAAAATTCTTATAGGAAAGCCATAAGGTAAAATGAACATAGATATGTCATGCTTGCCATCACCAGCGACATGCACCCCTTTACTTTTTGTTATAAAGACAATAGTAAGGATAAACTTGAGCTCCAGCCTCTCCACTTACCATGCCTAAATCATTCCTTGATGTTGAAGAATGATACGATAATTCTATCTTGCTCTCTTAAAGCAGGTGACATAGGTTAATTAATGTTGGTATGTTACCACAGCTTGGCCAGGGGGAGCGAGATCAGTGGTTGAGAAGGCAACATAACATACCGCTGCGGTATGACTGAATAAACGAATGATTCAATATCGGATAATGAGAAATGTTGATCAAGCCTATGGCACATGCCATTTACTAGACCATTCAGCGATTTCATCTAGATCCTCTTGTATTCTTAGCCTGTCTTCATCAGTTAATATGGCACTGCCGATCTGTGTGTCATCTGCAAATATAAATAATACGTACAGGCCCACCAAGTACAGAACCCTGGGGGACCCCAATAGTAACAGGTGACCACGGTGTTGATTCCCCATTCATTACGAGTCTCTGCTTCCAGTCACGTCACCAGACTTCTATCCAGTCTCCTACGCAACCAGTAACCCTCAAGTCCTGGCCCTTACGCATCAAATAACATAGGGGGACTTTGTCGAATACTTTCTGGAAGTCCAGAAATATAATATCTATCGTTTTCGTCTTGTCGTATTGGGTACTGAATAATGATACGTGATAGAATTCAAGGAGGATTGTAAGGCATGATCTGCGTCTTCTAAACCCATGTTGTGTCCAACTGATCCAGCTGTGTTGTTCCAGAGAGGTTACGATTCTATCTCTAATAATCGACTCCAGAAGTTTACATATCATCAAACATGAGGCTAATAAGACAGTAACTGCTAGGTATTTCACGGCTTCTCTTTTTGAACATAGGAATGACGTCTGCCAGCCTCCAGTCCAGCGGGACCACTGCATCTTGAGAGGTTAATGTTTTTGGGTCATTTCGTGTCTGACGTTTTTAATCACCCGTCAGACACAAACGATCAGGAAGGAACTGACTTTATGGTAGTCTTCAACTTGTGTGTGTGTGTGTGTGTGTGTGTGTGTGTGTGTGTGTGTGTGTGTGTGTGTGTGTTCGTATTTCTCCAACTGTGACGGTAAATTCTGGTATTGTGTGAGTAGGATTCATCAATCTTAAGATTCGTGTGTGTGGCTAACTCGCTGTTTACTAATGCAAAATAAAAGGTAAAAAAAAAAAATTATCTTGCGATTGTTGCTATGTTCTATCGTCTATAATGGGTTCCAATCTTCGTTTACAAAGGCTCAAGGGTCCTATCCCACTCCTTATATGCTTCTTATTTAATACATATATATATATATATATATATATATATATATATATATATATATATATATATATATATATAGAGAGAGAGAGAGAGAGAGAGAGAGAGAGAGAGAGAGAGAGAGAGAGAGAGAAGGCCTCTCCCTCACCACCCACCTCCCACTCCATGTAGCTTCTACAACTCACCTACCCCTCCCACCCCTTTCCCCAACTCACCCATCTTCCCCATCCCACCACATACCCCCTCGGAGTGGGGGGAGGCGAGGAGGCTAGCGTGCCATGCAGATGTGAGGAGCTGCCCTAATAACATGGTTGAGGCATCGCCTGATGCAGGGAACTGGCGCCCAGTGTGACTGCCTGATGGTCGAGGCTCAGCAACACAATTTGACCCGGATATTGGAAAAGGTTCAAGTGGGAGGGGGAGGGGGAGGGGGGGGGATATATAGAGACGATGACTCACTCCCTCTCTCTCTCTCTCTCTCTCTCTCTCTCTCTCTCTCTCTCTCTCTCTCTCTCTCTCTCTCTCTTCCTCTCTCTCTCTCTTTCTCTTTACATATGGCATACGTACAATGTATCTATACACGTCTGTCTCTGTTTCCATGTACGTATGCACGTGTATGTACCTACTGTACGTATATTTCTGTAGGTATATTTCGCCCTCTACCTCGCTTTTCCCATCCACTATCTCTTTCTCAACAAAAAAAGCAAGTCTATTCCTCACCATCACGTGCAATACATCACGTGCACCACACATCACGTGCACCACACGTCACGTGCACCACATATTACGTGTAACACACACATGGGCACCACACATCACGTGCACCACACACACGTGCATCCACACGTGCAACACACATCACGTGCACCACATCACGTGCACCACACATCACGTGCCTCACATCACGTGCACCACACATCACGTGCAGCACATATCACATGCAACACACACACGTGCAACACACACGTGCAACACATCAGTCCCCCCCTCCTCCTCCTCACCCTCACGCTCGCCATTCCTTAACACGCTGAAAAAGCCAATGCAGACCCAAAATTCTATCTTGAAAAATACGAACAATAAATTTGAAACAATACCTTTCCTATTTCCAAGCCAATCGCCACTCTCTGTTCACAGCTGTTCCATATATGTCGTGTGACGTCTACAGATGATGGGTCAATACCCCTGGGTTGCCGCCAGGGGCGTCCTGGACCACTACCATGGTCGTGTCAACCCCCCCCCTCCTCCCCTCAACTACCTCCCCTTCCCGACATGACAGACGAGCGAAGCCCCACTCGATGTTTTCTCCTTGTCGTCTGAGTTCGTTCGTTCGTTCGTCGGACGGGGGTAAAAGGAGGTCGCTGTGGGCGAGGCGAGAGGTCATATCTGAGGTCATGTTAGGATGAAAGAGGAAGGTTATTCATAGTAATGGTCTTATTCACGCGAAGGTTTACTTAATTGCTCGAGGTGCTTTGCTCTTCGTTAAGGTAAAGCTTGGGCATAGTCTGCGCATGACTGACTTCCATTTAACCGAATCAAATTCAACGAAGTGAAGTGGTGGTTCGTTGCTCAGTCGCCGCTCACCCTCACGATACTCAGGCAGGTAGTAACGGTACGGGTGAGTGAGTGGGTGGCTGGGTGCCTGCCTACCACTCACCACCACACGGAAGAAAATCTAAGTATCTATACTTACCTATCTATCTGTCTCTGTCTCTGTCTCTCTCTCTCTCTCTCTCTCTCTCTCTCTCTCTCTCTATATATATATATATATATATATATATATATATATATATATATATATATATATATCATATTTGTCTGAAGTTTGGCAAAATTTGCGTCAGGAAAAGACGGTAAATATTTAGAGGAAAAATCCTCACTTGGTTCCTTTTCCTGTTCCTTCTTTTGGAAAGTAATACTAAATCTGTTGTCCTCACATCTGACACATTCAGCGTTCCTTCATAATACTCACTGCATTGCCTTTTCACCTCTCCTTTGCCTATTACGTCCACAGATGCTGTCATTTGGTTTCTTGTTCTTGTCACACAATTCATCTCCTTCCAAAACATTTTCTTACTCTCTCTTAAGTTTGCTGATAATCGCTCACCCTAACTCACATTTACCCTCTTTTTCAGCCCCTGTACCTTCCTCTTGACCTCCTACCCCTTCCTCTTGAACATCTCCCAATTACGCGCTCTCTTTCAATGAGGGTAACGCTATTTTCGTCTTTCACTAGCAGTTTAACTTCCACATCCCACCACTCACTACCTTTCCTCAAACCTCCACATCCTACCTTCCACATGCACATACTTCTCTCGCACATGTAAGCACTGTTACCCTAAACACCTCCCATTCCTCACAGACTCCCTTAGTATACTTTACTCTCACCTCTTGCCATTCTTCACCCGATCTCTCTTGGCATCTCTCCCGATCTCTCTTGGCATCTCTCCACACAAAGTCTCCTTTCCAGGCGTATTCACTCTCACACCCACTTCCATTCCATGTCGTTTCCTCTTTCCTAAAAACCTCAACAGACTTTCAACCTCGTTTCCACCAAGAAGTAATCAGACAGCCCCCTGGCTGCCTCCCTCAACACAACTCTCCAATAGTGCCCGCTTACCATTCGCTCTGCTCACTAACATAAATATAAACCAGGTATTCCTAATCATCTTTTATTCAACACACAGTCAGTCAAGCTGTTCATCATCTTCATTCAACCTGGGTACCCAATGCCATCCCCCCACCACTCCTCTCCCCTTCTTCAACTTCCTCATCACTCCCTCTTACATTCAGATCACCCATCACTCATACTTGTTCCCTCGCATCAAAATTGCTGATTCGCTCACTCATCCCCGACAAACACTTGCCTCTCTTCTTCACTCCCCTCGACATCAGGTGCATTCGCACCAACAGTCACTCACGTCTCATAACCCATTGTCATGTTTTCCCCACACCAGTCTGAGGCTGACTTCCTCACAACTCCTTCACTCGTTCCCACAACTCCACCCTCAGCAAAAATGCCACCATCCCCTCCCCCTCCCCCAACCCCTCTCCTCCACACTAACCCCAGACTTTACGTAACCCCAGTACAACCCCAAACAAGTAAACAGCTAAAGAAATCAGACAAAACATTATACAAACTAAACCGAGAAAAAGATAAACACATCTTTAATATATGTTCCTTCCATTCCACACTAAAACTTCCAGCCGGTGTAGACAACAACAGTTTAAGAAAAGTTTTGAAAAAGTTCAAAACGAAAAAAAAAGTTTCGTTTCCTGAAGACCCGTGGTTTATATAGCTCTCAGAACCAGCTATCTTTGGCGAAGCTGTATCACTGGGATGTATATAGCCTCGTCAGAGAACATCTCATTCCGAAGGAGTCCATGATTTTCCCCAGCTGCTGTACGTAGCGCAGCCTTGGAAGGAGTTCTTAGGAAACACCAAGACTCTTTATTTATTATTATTGTTGTTGTTGTTTAGAAAGGGCTCCCAGTGCCCTTATAAGTATATATATCTATATATATATATATATATATATATATATATATATATATATATATATATATATATATATATATATATATATTCAATATACCCTTAGGAGGAAAAAGAAACATTAGGTAAGCCGTTATTAACTTGCCCTGAAAGTTCATTACATCTGACAGTAATACCGTAGCCAAAGTTTGGCTCCGATATTCCCACTGTCAGTATAGAGGAAATGAATCCGAAATTAAATGGAGTTGAAATTTTCTGGCGCTCGATTTTGCCAGAGGACGTTCGGGTGAGGATTGGACAGCAATGTGACGAGGGAGACGGATAATGTACCGTCGTGCTCAAACGATCGTACCGTCGTGCTCAAACGATCGTACCGTCGTGCTCAAACGATCGTACCGTCGTACTCAAACGATCGTACCGTCGCGCTCAAACGATCGTACCGTCGTGCTCAAACGATCGTACCGTCGTGCTCAAACGATCGTACCGTCGTACTCAAACGATCGTACCGTCGCGCTCAAACGATCGCACCGTCGTGCTCAAACGATCGCACCGTCGTGCTCAAACGATCGTACCGTCGTTCTTAAGCGATCGTAACGTCGTGCTCAAACGATCGTACCGTCGAACTCAAGCGATCGTATCGTCGCGCTCAAGCACCGTACCAAGGAAATGACGTCAATCCTCAAGGATCCTCTCTCTCTCTCTCTCTCTCTCTCTCTCTCTCTCTCTCTCTCTCTCTCTCTCTCTCTCTCTCTCTCCCTCTCTCTCTCTCTCTCTCTCTCTCCCCCGCTTCGCAACAATGCCCTCTCCTCCCCTTCCCATGCCACGGCCCTTCCCATGCTTGAGAATCTCCCAGACCAACCTCGTTATCAAGAGAGAAGAAGAAAAAAAGAAAAAGAAAGAAGAGATACGTCAGAGAGAGAGAGAGAGAGAGAGAGAGAGAGAGAGAGAGAGAGAGAGAGAGAGAGAGAGAGAGAGAGAAACAAAAAAATATTACACCTTGATAGAATTCTGCTTATGTTGTTATCTCTCACATCCACCGACCCAACACTCCCCCTCACACACACCCCACCCCCCAAAGCAACCCAACTCCCCTCTCCCTCCCTAAGCAACCCAACTCCCCTCCCCTTCCCCCTAAGCAACCCAACTCCTCCCCTTCCTCCCCTTCGCCCTAAGCAACCCAACTCCCCTCTCCCCCCTAAGCAACCCAACTTCTCCTCCTCCTCCCCTCCCCCCAAAGCAACCCAACTCCCCTCTCCCCCCTAAGCAACCCAACTCCTCCTCCTCCTCCTCTCCCCCCTAAGCAATCCAACTCCCCTCCTCTCCCCCCTAAGCAACCCAACTCCTCCCCTTCCTCCCATTCCCCCGAAGCAACTGGCTCAAGGCAAGCCCTTTGTCCCCCAGGGCAAGATTTTACATGGTATATTCTAATTAAGATAAGAGATGGTGCTGAAAAGTAAGCTATCCAATAATACCTTCTTCTTCTTCTTCTTCTTTTTTTTCTTAATTAGTTAATTATTAGGCACTTGAGGACCTGGCTGCACACACGCGCGCATTGTTCCCTGATTAATGAATTGCCTCAGAGTCGATGACTATTCAGGTTAGCTTCGCGAATGATATTTATTATCTCCTTTAAAAGGAAAAAAAAAATAAATAAAAAAGGGTCACTAGAAAAATACGAATCTTACAGAGAGCCAGTGACGAGGGGTATCCGAGACTGAGAAAACAGAAGCCATTGTAGGACGCTGGTCCCCCCCCACGCATACATTCCTTTAGGATCATACAGTTTCTCATGTTTTCTTTCAGTTCCCTTCAAATGTTACATTTTTTTTTAGGATTCCCCCCGCGTGTGATAGTGAGGGTGTGCATAGACTTTAAATACTCATAAATCATTATATACATTACTCTGGTTCTTTCACATTTAAATCATGCTTTTTACGGTCGTATGTAAAGAATGAATGAAGTGTATGCTTAAAAGACTCACATATTCTACGTGGATTACTGCGCTGTTTCGCACTGTGTTTACGCTAAAGGAATGACACTAGGTCGGCGTTCGTGGTGGTGTTGTTGTTGTTGTTGATATCCGCCATATTGTCGACCAGAGCTAAATCGCTTGGACGGAGACAAGCCGCCATGATAACTGAGTCAGTTATAAAGACAGAGACATTGACTGAGTCTGTCATAACGAAAGAGAGAGAGAGAGAGAGAGAGAGAGAGAGAGAGAGAGAGAGAGAGAGAGAGAGAGAGAGAGGTTACCTGAGTCAATCATAGAGACGATGATGATAATGAGGCAATAACTGAGTCACTCATAAACACAATAGCTGATTCAATAATTGAGATAATATCTGAGCTAGCAATAGAAAGTAACTGAACCAGCTGTAAAGAGACAAGAATTGACTCAGCAAAAGGGAGAACACTACAAAAGTCAGTAAGAGAAGTACTAAAGAGATAACTAGGGTTCAATAAAGTTAGCTTATTTCTTTTTGGGGGAGATGTCCACGACATCTGGCAACATAGAGGCAGTATAAAAGACACTGGTGAGCTACGGACAGGAAAGCCTGTCGAGGTTTTCCAGGGGAAAGACACATAAATGGGGTAGAATAATTAGAATGCTTCAGAGACAGTCGTTCGTAAGGTTAAACGCTAGGAAGAAGAGGCGCTAAGATAGACGGATTTCAAGAAAAGTATACGCTACGAATCATGTATACTCTAAGAGAAAAAAAACAAAAAAAAAACATCAGGGATAAATATTGATATGATATAAGAAACGCAAGAAAAAATCTTGACTGGCAATCGAAAAGATGGACGCTGGGAAAGAAAGACGCTAGGAAGAACAGACGCCGAGAAAAGTAGAAGCCAGAAGAGATATTCGCTAGGATAAGTGAACTATCGCTTGGCAAATGTAAACATCAAGAACAACGCACACTGAAACGAACAAACAGACGCTATGAACAACGGAAGAACCTACGGAGGCGATGAATCCTTCTGATAACGTACGAGACAAAGTGTCTGAGGATGGCTTTATTGTTGATAAATTTGTAAACAGTTCTCCTTCTTGTCCAGATAATATGGTTTATGAAACGCTAGATGCCGGACTCGAACGCACCCGACCCCCATTCGGGTAGTCCCTTACCACCAAATGGATTCCTAGCTACGTCTCTTCGTTGTATATCAGCTGACTTACATTTCTACACACACACACACACACACATATATATATATATATATATATATATATATATATATATATATATATATATATATATATATGAAAGGATCACAACTGAGCGCGTGATCAAGTAAATCATAATGAGTGAAGTGAACACAGTCTTCCGTCGGTGTAAAAGCCATTCCGTAGAAAGCGACATCCTCCCTCCACTGGGAACGCGGCGTCAAATATCTTTAAATTCCGGTGACTATAGACGGAAGCGGTGGTCGTCAACTCAGTCGACGTCGTGCCTTTAACGCTGGAACTTTAGGTACGACCCGGAGGCCTTGTTCCCACACAGTCGATGGTTGTTGGGCCAGAGTTTAAAGCCAGTCCCTTGAAATTTGGCGATAAATTCCGCGAGAATGTGCCGTAGGGAAATGGCTTTTGTGTGTGTGTGTGTGTGTGTGTGTGTGTGTGTGTGTGTGTGGCGGACACATTTCCACCTCCAGCGGCCTGGAAGGGTCCATAGCAGCCTCGACTGGAGCTTTGAAACTGTGGGTGCCTCTGTAACTGGGGCTCTTAACTCAAAACTGTGGTCGATGTGTACTGGGGGATCATAACGTGAGCCAAGTCTACACAGTCAGTGTGTATACATACACTGAGAATACTGACTCACGTCTGACGCTAATACGGTCATCTTGTGGCTATACCGCACGTCCCACGTCCAGTTCTCTGGAGACTGGAAAGAGGCTGTGCCAAACCTTCCAGGCAATCCAGGACCGTTCGCCTCCCACACGACGAACGGCACGGGCTGGAAATCACGCAGGTATCCACTTCATTAATAAAGGCGCAATGACACAACGTGACTAGAAAAGTCGCGTTCGGGTGTGAGGCTTTGAAGCTCAGGAGGACCTCCTCTGACCTCCAGCGGGTCACGGACCCTGTACAGGTGAAGACCCGCCCCTCCTCCTCCTGCTGCCTGCTACTGTCGATAGCACGGCGGGCCATGATGGTCAAGCTTGTTTGCTCTTATGACATCAAACGGCACTGAGGTCATGGCTGACACAACCTCTCTCTCTCTCTCTCTCTCTCTCTCTCTCTCTCTCTCTCTGTGTGTGTGTGTGTGTGTGTGTGTGTGTGTGTGTGTAAAACAGATTTGTATGGAAACACACGGGGTTGAAGATGAGATGTCCCTTCTTTCAAACGTGTCGACTTCACTCAAGTCTCCATCGGAAATCACAAGACAAAAGGAAAATACGGGGCTATCTATCTATCTATCAATCCATCTATCTATCAATCTATCTATCTATCTACTTATCTATCTTTTCATATTAGCAAATGTCAGTCATCCAGCTGGGCTCTTGACGTACCATACATTGTCTAGTGGTTCCCTCCGGCTGGCTGGCTTCGCCCATCCCTCCACCAGTTTTCCCGTAATCTTTGCCGCCAATTCGACCACTGGATGAGACCAGGTCTTATTATACCACTGGATATAACCATGATCGACCAGGAAGCCACGTATAACGTGCACCTCCCGTGTATGACATATGAGCCACCACTCGGTGAAATATGAGATACCATATGTAATATATGAGCCACCATGTGCAATATATGAGCCACCATGTGCAATATATGAGCCACCATGTGCAATATATGAGCTACCATGTGTAACATATGAGCCACCATGTGTAGTATCTGAGCTGCCATGTGTGACATATGGGGCATATGTGTACATGTGAGCCACCATGAATGAGGTATGAGGTATCATGTATATCTATCTATCTATCCATGGAATCCCAAAAGTATGTGTATGAGGAGATGGAGGATACCTTAAAAGCTTCCCCCCTCATTACCATGGTTCATGAGGTGAGTCATGAGGGAGGTGGATCATGAGGGAGAGGTAGGACAGGATACTCTTGAGTGGGTGTAGGAGAAGGAGGCATGGAAACCTCATACTCACTACCGTGGCTTACAGAGCGAGTCATGAGGGAAGTAAGGCATGAGGAAGGTGGCGATTCATGAGGAAAGTGAGACGTGAGGAACTTACGGGTGTGTGAAAGCAGAGGAAGAGGAAAATACCTGGAAATCTTTCCCTCACTACCATGGTTTATGAGGTGAGTCAAGGGTGAGGGGGAGGGGAGGATATGAGGGAAGTTAGTGAGGCATGAGGATGGTAGCTTCTGGCAGGAGATTCAAAACTTATTTATGGTTCTCGTAATTCATGTCTTAATTTATGACGTTAATGTTTTAAACCTGAGAATATATATGTTTAGAAGAGATGGAAAAGGTATTCACTGGAGGGGGAAAAAACATAATGTATTGTTAAATACATCATCAGGAATAGACAAAATCATGTTAATAATAATGATAATGATAATAGAAATAATAATAATAACAATAATAATAATAATAATAATAATAATAACAATAATAATAATAATAATACTGATAATTCAATAATAATGATAATAATAATAATAATAATAATAATAATAATAATAATAATAATAACAATAATAATAATTATAATAATAATAATAATAATAATAATAATAATAATAATAATAATAATAATAATTTAATAATAATAATAGTAATAATAATAATAATAATAATAATAATAATAATAATAATAATAATAATAATAATAATGATAATAATAATAACACACATACAAAGAAGTTATCTATGTGCATGTTTGACATATACGTACGACTGTATTCTACGAACATGTATGAACTCTGAACATGAGGTAAATGTAAATTCATGAGGATGGGTCGACCACTATATAATATCATCTATGAAGAAAGAGACAGCATGAATCTGTGAGAGTATGAGAGGGGACTTGGGAGTAGACATCGTCCCTAACCTGCTGCCAGAGTGTGTTAGCAATTATTAAAACAACAGGTACATGGAGGAGGAAGCATTCATGAGCCAACTGTTCATACCCTACATATGGACAAAACTAGGATACGCTTCTCATGTTGGGTCACCGAACCAAAAGAAACACTAAAGAACTGATAGAGAAAGTCTAGAGGAGAGCATCAAAGATGGTACAGGAGAGGAGGTTGAATTACACTGAAATTTACAGGTAAAAAGCCTAGAGGCCTTTAATGTGCCCCAGTATGGATGAGAGAAGAGTGAGGGGTGACCTGATCATAACCTTTAAGTTTTTATGTTGATGATGTAGTCAGTGAACAGTGGTTCAGAGGATGTAGGAATAGAACAACCAGAGGACGTAACGTGAAATCAAAGAACAAACTTGTTATAAAGGATGTAAAGAAGTGTTCTTAACGGTAGAAGAGAGAAGGATGAATAACAATAAACTGAATGGGGATATAGCAAGTGCGGGGAGCATGATGAAGTTCCAATATAGTTGTATGATTGTAGAGAATGTTCGCAAATGATGGCGCCCCGCTAGTGTAGAACTCCCTCCCTCATACAGTACAAATGGGTAATTATGCAAACAGACAGACAGACAGACAGACAGAAACACACACACACACACACACACACACACACACACACACACTCAGATGATAATCACACACCTAAACACACAGATCAACTCTCTCTCTCTCTCTCTCTCTCTCTCTCTCTCTCTCTCTCTCTCTCTCTCTCTCTCTCTCTCCTCTCACCTCATTCACGCAACTCTCCCCTGCCATTAAGTACGTGTCACAGTAAAGACATCCCATATCCTTTGTGGTCTGTGCTTTTACCAGGCTCAGGGTGCGGTGGTGGCAGTGTTGGCAGAGGTGATGGCAACGTTGCCAGAGGTGGTGGTAAGGTTTGACAGATATTCTAATGTTGTCAGATGCAGTAATGGTAACAGAGGTGAGAACTGTTGGCAGAGGTGGAAATCCTGGTAGAGGCTGTGGTGAATGTTGGCAGAGGTGGCAGTGTTGGTACTCTACGCATTGCTGGTAATATCTGGCAGGTGCGGGATTGCTGGAAGAGATGGGTATGCCTTTAGAGATGTTGGCAGAACTAGACTGGTGGCACAGGTAGCAGTGTTGGTGGAGTCATTGGTGTTTGGCAGTGTTGGAAACGGTGGTAAAAGTTGTAATGTTGGCAAAAGTGGGGGGAAGGACTGATGGTTTTGCTGTGATTTCGTCACCGAAGTGTTGGTAGAGACTGTGATTATTTTCGTACAGGTGATGGTGTTGGCAAAGAGCTGTCCATTTTAGAAGAGGTTTTTGTTGCTGTCAGATAGAGAAGTAACAGAGGTGGAACTGGTGGCAGAGGGGGGGGGGAGAAATTCTTATAGGGATTGTGGAAAATGTAGGCACAGAGGGTGGTGGGGAGGTGTGTGTGTGGGGGGGGAGGGGAGAGGACAATGTGGGCACAACAGGAGAGGCGAGAGGGTGTTGGAAACGTTGTCATAAGCTAACAACACTACTCAGGGGACCGACTGTCTCGTCGAAGCTGTCGACAGCAACGGTGGCAAAACGGTGGCAGAAATTGGCCTGGATTTCCCCTCCTGTGTCTCCCGCCCCCCACATCCCCTCTCCCCCCTCACCCACCCCCTCCCTCTCATCATCATTTCCCCTTAGTGTTTTCTTCTCCCTCCCTCCTCCTCCCTCCTCCTCCCTCCTTCCCTTCCCCCTCAACGCCCCAATGATAAATTATCCCCCCCACACACCCCCCTCCCCTCCCCTCCTCTCCCCTCTCCCCCTCCCTTAAATCCAGGGAGGAAGCGTTAAAACATAAAATGATTTATCCGGGCGAATTTTTTTTCCTGGGGGAGGGAAGGCAAGACAAAGACGAGGCGCTCCAACCAGTGACGACTTTCCCACATATGCAAAAAAAAAAAAAAAAAAAAAAAAAAAAGACAAAAAAAAAATTTTCCCCACCCCCTTTTTTTGCCGGGAGAAAATGTGAAAAAAAAAAACCCTAATTGTTCCCCACCCCGCCTTTGCGAAAATTCCCTTAATTTCCCCCATCACTAGCGAAAAAAAAAAACCCCAATATCCCCAAATCTTAGAAAAAAAAAAACCTAATTTTCCCCACACCCTTTACAAAAATAGAATACAAAAAATTCCCTAATTTTTACCTCACCCTTTACAAAAATAACTGAAAAAAATCCCCTAATTTTTCCCTCACCCTTTAAAAAAAATAAAATTAAAAAAATCCCCTAATTTTTCCCTCATCCTTTACAAAAATAACTGAAAAAAATCCCCTAATTTTTCCCCCGCTCTTTACAAAAATAACTGAAAAAAATCCCCTAATTTTTCTGAGATCCTTTACAAAAAAAATAAATCAAAAAAATCCCCTAAATTTTTCCCTCACCCATTACAAAAAAGAACATCATAAAATAATCCCCTAATTCCTCCCCCCCCCCCCCCTTGTGGACAGCCCGGTGTGCCCTGCGCCACACACACACACACAAAAAAGAAAAAAACATCTAATTTCCCGCTCTCTTATATCCACAGCAACAGCTGCTGATATCAGCTTTTCTTATCTATCTATCGCTGCAGCTGACTCTCCACCACCCCAATCCCACACCCTTTTCTTTTGATCTATCGCTGCAGCTGCTTCCTATATATATTGCAAAACTGCGGAGCTGTATTTACGCAAGGGCGGGGGGAAAATATGCGTCTGTAGCGTACTTCGCTACGCCAGACCTACGGAGATTCTTCTCCATGTATGACCTGGGATATAATGCATGTATGACCTGGGATTTAATGCATTTATGACCTGGGATTTAATGCATGTATGACCTGGGATTTAATGCATGTATGACCTGGGATTTAATGCATGTATGACCTGGGATTTAATGCATGTATGACCTGGGATTTAATGCATATATGAACTTGCACCTACTACATATATACAGCCTAGGATCTATCTATACATACCTTGTGGTTTACTGAAAGTATGCCCTGGGTTTTATGAAATACATGTTCTGGGATTTACTGAAAATATGCTCTGGGATTTACTGAAAACACGCCCTGGGATCTATTAAATACACGCTCTGGGATCAACGCAATACGTTCCCTAGAATCTATCCATACATGACCTGGGATTTACTATATGTATATTCGCCCGGGATTTATCACATACACGCCATACCAATAGGACAGGATTAATCATAGGAATAAACTAGAATGTATTGAATACATGACCTCAATGCGGAAAGAGTATTTTGAACATGATTCTTATTGGTGCTGTCTTATCATTAGATAATATTTTGAACATGAATCTTACTGGTGCTGTCTTATCATTAGATAATATTTTGAACATGAATCTTATTGGAGCTGTCTTATCATTAGATAATATTTTGAACATGAATCTTACTGGTGCTGTCTTATCATTAGATAATATTTTGAACATGAATCTTATTGGTGCTGTCTTATCATTAGATAATATTTTGAACATGAATCTTATTGGAGCTGTCTTATCATTAGATAATATTTTGAACATGAATCTTATTGGTGCTGTCTTATCATTAGATAATATTTTGAACATGATTCTTATTGGAGCTGTCTTATCATTAGATAAAATAAAGAGAGTGGAGATGGATGTCTTTAAAGGATCAAAAAGTAAAAAAACAAAACAAAAAAAGGAACACTGGCTCGTCTGAAAGAGGATACAGAGCCACGAAGTCTATTTTGGATGAGTTGAACCTCTGACCTCCACAAGATGTCAAAGGTGACTCTTCAGCCAGGAGGAAAATGTCTATCACTTACTCACCTCTGGTTGATAATGACTACGTGACTAAATCGTGTTCTATTTACCACTTGTTTATTTTGGTTGAAGATGAGTACGAGACGATATATTTTCGAGATCTATCTATTACCTATCTGTTTAGGTTGAAGATTACGAGACTAGATACTTACGTGATCTATTTATCATTTATCTAAGTTGAATATGACTCCGTGACTAAATGGTTATCTATCTATTACTTATTCATTTAGGCAGAAGATGACTACGAGACTAAATATTTACGCGATCTATTACTTGTTTATTTAGGTTTATTATGACTAGGTAACTAAATCGTGATCTATTTATCACTTATTTATTTAGGGTGAATATAACAACGATACAAAATCGTGATCTATCGCTTATCAATTTCTAGTTACAGACGACTTTGAATCAAAACAGTTCCAAGGTTTTCTTTTAACAATATCTTTTTTTTTTATATAAACACTACTATATTCAATAAAGTTCAACAATATCTATAAGATACATACCTTTGTGAATCCATTGAACATCCACAGATTCATCTATAATTAGTAATTAGAAGAGTTTAAAAGGACGGTGACAGAAATGAGACTGAAATGTGCAGAACAGAGGCTAAAAGAACGACGGTGATGACGTCAGAGCAGTGGATAACCAGAATCAAGAGGCATTTTTAAATATGGACTCGAGGCGTCAACAGCTGGATGGCTTGGGCTGCACAGCTGCTGTTGTCACACACACACACACACACACACACACACACACACACACACACACACACACACATACGCACACACACATACGCACACACACACACACACACACACACACACACACACACACACACGTGTGGAGAGAAAAGAAGCGAAGAGCTCCCTTGATATATACGGATTCTCGTCCTACTTGATCTGCATTTAGCCTCTCGTGAGGTATAACACTTTCTTCTCTCTCTCTCTCTCTCTCTCTCTCTCTCTCTCTCTCTCTCTCTCTCTCTCTCTCTCTAGCTCTCTTTCTTTTCCCTGGTCGTAATTCAGACGTCAATCTCTTGATTTAGAATTCTGCAAATCTCGAATGCAACACCTTCATCTTTCCTTGCAACAGCTGGGACGAGGAGGGAGGGAGAGAGAGAGAGAGAGAGAGAGAGAGAGAGAGAGAGAGAGAGAGAGAGAGAGAGAGAGAGAGAGAGAGAGAGAGAACAATATTCATCCTATGACCCATCTCTACATCTGCGGTGGGCGCAACGCGCAAGCCTCACAAATAGGCTTAATCCCGCAGTGGGTAAGTAGACACATAGGGAAGTAGACAGGTACACAGGTAAGTAGGTAGGTAGGTAGACAGGTACACAGGTAAGTGGGTAGGTACACAGGTAAGTAGGTAAGTACACAGTTAAGTAGACAGGTAAGCAGTTAGGTACACAGGTAAGTAGACAGGTAGACAGGTAAGTAGACAGGTACAAAGTAAGTAGACAGGTAGACAGGTAAGCAGTTAGGTACACAGATAAGTAGACAGGTACACAGGTAAGTAGACAGGTACACAGGTAAGTAGACAGGTAGGTAGACATGATGGTAATGCCTCTCAGACATTTGGTGGCTGTCGAGCACGATACCTCGAGCATGATTCGTTCCAACGTCTCTTGATACAGAAGGAATGAAAACGAAAACAACAACAACAACAACAACAACAACTCCATGAGGGCAAAAGGCCAAAGGTCACGTGACTTTAACACATCAATGTGATAACAGTTTCCTGGAACACGGAATGGGAAAAAGTCAGAAACTATTCAGCGTCCAAAGTTCAATTTTTGAATATTTTTCGGACACTATTTCATTTTCTATCCTTTTACTCTTTGGAACTTTAACTTCTCTTCTTTTCTTTTAGCAGCGAAACAGGAGGATTCCCTCAGTAGGGATGTGAGCTTTCATCTTATCAGTCACCAGAACAACAGATATATATTCTATGTGTAATTTCGTCCTGTACGTGCATCTCGAAAGAACCATCAATTTCATCCAGTGCACGCCTCGCACCCTCCTGAATAATTCAGGTTTCGACATACCCCTAAAGCCTCCTTCATACCATCCTCCCATCTTCTTCACGATCTCTCCTCTCTCTCTCTCTTGCTCCCTCTACTTCCGACACACTGATCCTCTCAGTCAGTTCTAGCCTCTCCACATGCCTGAACCACGTCAACACACCTTGATCACCCTTCTTCATCACACTGCGCTTTGCCGTCACACCTCTCTTAACTATTCTCATTCTTCACAAGATCCAAATTGCGCTACAACATATACCATCCTCATGCATTTCATCCTCAGCACATCCATACATCATTCTATCTTTAGCATTCGTATCCCATGGTCACCCTACATCCACACAACACTGTTAGGAATACTTGATCTACTCATCACACACACACACACCGACCTCTCCTCCCACACGCTCTTTCAATGCACCCCAGGACCTTAATGCGCCCCTCTCCGCCCCCTCCACACCCCCAAGCACAGACACCAAAGGCAAACGAATGACCTTTTGACCATTTGGCAGCGACGGAGGAATCATTAGAAAGACAATGGAATCATAATAGAAAAGGGTGGAATCATTACGGGAGATTATGACATCCCAAAGTTCGACTGAGAGCTCCCTTTCCAGTAGCTCCAGGATTGGACTCGACTTCAGTGTGCCTGATGAAGCAATAATGCAATTTATGAGACACTTTCCCGCATCTTGAATAAATTAAACGAAATGGTCGAGAACACACATTCAACGAGGAGTTCAAGAACAGGCCAAACGAGAAGTTCGAGACCATATTTAACGAAGAGTTCGAGAGCATATCAAGCGAGAAGTTCGAGAACATACAGAACGAGAAGTTCGAAAACATACCAAACGAGGAGTTCGGGACCATATTCAACGAGGAGTTCGAGAACATATTAAACGAGAAGCACAAGAACATACCAAACTAGAAGTTCGAGAACATATTCAACGAGAAGTTCGAGAACATATCAAACGAGAAGCACGAGAACATACAAAACGAGGAGTTCGAGACCATAGTCAACGAGGAGTTCGAGAACACATTCAACGAGGAGTTCGAGACCATACCAAACGAGAAGGGTCGAGAACATATTTAACGGTGATTCCCTTCGTTTTGTGTCGTGGTTGAAGGAAAGTTTTGTGGGATGGGTGAAGACTGACACATTACTTATGTACTGACTTCCAATGTAACATGTAATGGTGGTCAATGTGAAAGCAGATATATAGAGAGAGAGAGAAAATGAGACAGACGGCAATTTAAGGTAATTTAGACCCACGATCGCATTACCCTTGACACGATAAGCTTGGGGTGATGTTCTTGACATGATAAGCTTGGGATGACGTTCTTGACATGATAAGCTTGGGTTACGTTCTTTACACGATAAGCTTGGGGTGACGTTCTTTACACGATAAGCTTGGGGTGACGTTCTTTACACGATAAGCTTGGGGTGACGTTCTTGAGAGGAAATAAGCTTGAGTGGCGTTGCTAATGATAAATGACACGAGGCACAGCTTTGGGGAATAGCGAATACTGCATCCAGAGCGGTGGAGGAAGGAAACACGTCTGTGTCAGTGTGTAGCAGACGGTCTGTTTCCTGCACTGTGCCCAATCTTTGGTGGAACAGTGGTACAGAGAGGGGCGCCCCTTGGTGTCAACGAAGGTATTGTTGGCATAGAAGAAACTGGCAGACGGGCAGTGATCAACGCGAAAGTGGAATGATTGTTAATTTCCATTTCATTAACTGAAAGGAAAAAAAGGTATATATTTCACAGTATACGTCAAACTGAAATGATGACTATTAAAAATGGCAAAGATTCCCTTAAGAATTTGCTATGTAGTTATGTAACTAGCAATAAAACCCAGTAAACTCTTCTATCAGTACAAGGAAAGAGCGACTTGCTACAAGATTATAAAGCAATGACAAATATCTTAATTGCTTCTATTATCTTATCCGTATTTACCAGTGAGAACACATCTCATGTTCAGAGCAGCAAGTTATCAAAATGATTTCTCGTACCGAAGAAAACATCCATGTAAATCGCCAAGACGAACTTAACTCATTCCGCCAAAGAAATAAAAAAAAGAAAGAGAAGGTTAAGAGGTGATCAAACACATGTACGAATATCATCAAAACAAATGCAAATTTACATATAGAGTTCATCCATTGTAATGGACACACACACACACATATACACTCGACAGGTTAACATATTTTTTTTTTACTCAGGAAGAGACAAAGTACATTTATCAACAAGACTATTAATGAAATGAGTTAGAATAAATTAGGCCAGGCCGAAACAAAAACTATAGTGACGTTTCGACTAGACAAATAGCTAACTTCAGGTCTAGACCAATATTATCTGTACTTCCGAAGATATCATAGTATCGATATCTCTCTCTCTTAATCTTATCTCTTTGGATCCTTTTTTTTTTTTTTCTAACTCCTTAGACTCTGAACCTCGATGTTTCTGATCCCTTTTACCACCGCACTAAAGAGACTCAAACAGAAGCCATCAGGAGGATCTGTTGCTCCTTTACCTCCCTCAGCATTTCTGTGTCTTTCTGTCTGTTGTCCCGAGCGGTGAGGGAGGGAGGAGAAAGGGAGGGAAGGAAGGGGTGAGCGAGTCCTGCTCTGTGTAGCGCTCGACGCTTCCCTTCTCCCACAACCCAGAGCTTTTTAGCTCTTTCACCCCTCGTCATATATCATCTCTCTCTCTCTCTCTCTCTCTCTCTCTCTCTCTCTCTCTCTCTCTCTCTCTCTCTCTCTCTCTCTCTCTCTCTCTCTCCTCTCCCTTCCCTGGGACGATCCTCCCTCCCTCCCTCCCTCACTCCTCTTCCTTCGTTACACACTCCATGCACTGGCCGTTAATATGCAGACGATGCAAATATCATTGAAGGTTTTAATCACCATGTAAATTAAAACAGGACAACCCCGATAATACTTCATAGATATGTGGATAGATAAATAGATAGATAGAGATAGATAGACAGATAGATATAGATAGACAGATAAAGATAGATAGATAGATGGATAGATAGATAGATAGATAGATAGAGAGAGAGAGAGAGAGAGAGAAAGAGAGAGAGAGAGAGAGAGAGAGAGAGAGAGAGAGAGAGAGAGAGAGAGAGAGAGAGAGAGAGAGAGAGAGAGCGCCTTTTTTTTTCACTGGAGTGGTAAAAACCTTATCATCGGGTCAGCTCCCCATGAATAATTTTTGGCCACACGAGGGGCAAATCCTGCAGAACCCCCCCCCCCCCCCCCCCCACCCCCACAGTGGCGGAGGGGGGGTGACTGGCAGTAAGTGGGTGGGTGGGGGATGGGTGTTAAGGTTGGGGTGAGGTGGGGTGGGTGGGGAGTAAAGGGTATTAGAAAAAGAAAATGGGAATAACGAGGGGGGGAATACATGGGTAAAGCGAGAAGAAAACGGAGTGAAAGGGACTGAGAGGATGGGGGTGGGGTGGTACAATAAGAAGAGATGAGTATAGTTAATGGATATAGTTTACGTGGGGGAAAGAAAACGGAGGGAGGGAAGGGGTGCTCTGTCTGGGGGTGAAAATATTGAGAAAAATTTATTTAAAGTATCTAATTAAGATGATGCAAAGAGGTACAATGGGAAGAAAGGTGTGTAGGGGGGAGAACAAGAAAGCGTTCTAAGGCAAAAGAAAACGGGATATTGTAAGTGGTAGAAAAAGTGAAGAAAAGGGTAAAGTAGAATGGGATGAAGAGATCAAGCAAGTGGTACATAGGGAGAAAAAAGGAGTACACGGGGAAAGGAATAAAGATTCTGAGCTGTATGAAAAGGCACGAATGAGGAAAGAAAAGGCACTGTGGGGAGAGCAGAGTGGAAGGAAAGGCACAGTGGGGAGAGTTGTGCCAAAGAAAAGGTATTGTGGGGAGAGCAGAGCTCAAGAAAAGACGTAGTGGGGAGAGTAGAGCGAAAGAAAAGGCATTGTGGGGAGAGTAGTGCCAAAGAAAAGGCATTCTGGGGAGAGTAGAGCGTAAGGAAAGGCATTCTGGGGAGAGTAGAGCGTAAGAAAAGGCATTGTGGGGAGAGCAGAGCTGAAGAAAAGGCACCGTGGGGAGAGTAGTGCGGAAGGAAAAGCACTGTGGGGAGAGGAGAGCTGAGGGAAGTTGTTCAGGGGGAACAAATGGGGTGAAGGAGGCTGTGAGGGGGGAGGGCTCAGTTAGATGTGAAGATGGGAGGGAGTGAAGTGTATAGAAGGAGGAAGGTAAAGAAAGAGAGGGATGGAAGAGGAAGGATGGTGAAGGAGGAGTCTGGATGGCTGGGGAAGTGGAGGTTGGCTGATGAAGTAGAGATTGGATGAGGAAATGGAGGTTGGCTGAGGAAGAAGAGGTTGGCTGAGAAAGTGTAGGTTGGATGAGGAAGCGGAGGTTGGCTGAGGAAGTGGAGATTGGCTGAGGAAGTGTAGGTTGGATGAGGAAGTGGAGGTTGGCTGAGGAAGTGGAGATTGGCTGAAGAAGTGGAGGAGGTTGTGAGAACTGGCGAGAAAGACTGATTAAGAGAAGGAAAAGTAAATGTGGAAAGGTAAGAACACTGCTGTGAGAAGAGGCTCTCTCTCTCTCTCTCTCTCTCTCTCTCTCTCTCTCTCTCTCTCTCTCTCTCTCTCTCTCTCCTTTTCTCTATGCCCATCTTCGCTCTTACTGCTGCTCACTCTCCCTCTCTTATCAAACTCTTTATCATCTTCCCTCTTAACTCCCTCGTGTTATTTACTCTCGTGTTTAATTAAGCAAGGAAATTAGTTCTTGCGTGGGTCTCTCCACACACACACACACACACACACACACACACACACACACACACACACACACACACACACAAATAGAGACAGACAGACATAGACACAGACAGACAGACAGACAGACAGACAGACAGACAGACACACACACACACACACACACACACACACACAAATAGAGACAGACTGACATAGACACAGACAGACATAGACAGACAGACAGACAGACACACACACACACACACACACACACACACACACACACGCACACACGCAGGTGGGGGGGGGGGGGAGTGTTCCCCCTGAGCGAATGCGGGAAGAGTGTAACAATGGTGGGGAAGTTTTCATGTCCTCCCCCTGCCTTTCATGAGATGCGCCACCGTGAAATTCCCCTGCCAGGCCTTGTCCTCTGGCCCTCTCTACTGGCCTGGCCTGAACCTCCCCCACCTCCTCTCACACACTCACTCTCCCTCTCCCTCTTATCCTCCCTCCCTCCCCTCACACTCTCCCTCTCTCTTATCCTCTCCCTCCCTCCCCCAGATAACAGTCCCCTCTCCCCCAACCCCCCAAGCTCTCATTCCCCTTCCCCTTCCCCTCTCCCTCCCCCCCCTAGCCAAGCGTCAGTGGTTGAAGGCAGGGGAACAATGAGGTAATTTCCCGAGAGAGAGAGAGAGAGAGAGAGAGAGAGAGAGAGAGAGAGAGAGAGAGAGAGAGAGAGAGAGAGAGAGAGAGAGAGAGAGAGAGTGTGGGTGGATGGGGATGGCCGGCCATGTGGGTGTTGTGTGGGGGGTGTGGTATGTGGTGGGGATTTGACCACATGATCCACGCCTCCCGTGAGCCGGATAATATAAGTTCCACTTGCTGCAAAAAATATCTAACGTGATCTTGGACTAGTCTGTGTCTCTCCAGGCCTCGACGACCCCCGAATACAGCCAGCGAGGCACAGACTGAACAGCCGATGACACAGAACGAAAATATGCACACGGGTCGACCTTCCTTGGTTGAAGGACGTGAATTCCTGTGAGGCACAGACAGGTTGCAAACATATATATATATATATATATATATATATATATATATATATATATATATATATATAGTATAGTATAGTATTTCGAATAGTTGTTTCCTATTATACAGTCCCTTAGCCTAGCGGTCACATGCCTGCCTCTTGCACAAGGGGTCCCAGGTTCGATCCTGGCTGATGGAGCTTTGTATGTTCTATGAAGGTGCGCGTTCATATACACTTTATTCGTATATATATATATATATATATATATATATATATATATATATATATATATATATTTTCATACTATTCGCCATTTCCCGCGTTAGCGAGGTAGCTTTAAGAACAGAGGACTTGGGCCTTTGAGGGAATATCCTCACCTGGCCCCCTTCTCTGTTCCTTCTTTTTAAAAACTAAGAAAAAAAAAAAAAAACGAGAGGGGAGGATTTCCAGCCCCCCGCTCCCTACCCTTTTAGTCGCCTTCTACGACACGCAGGGAATATGTGCGGAAAACGTTATTCTATACCGTAATATATGATGTTCACACGTAAGTCAATCTAGACAATTTTGACCACTGCGCGCCCAAGAGTCGAACCCAGGCTTCTGAGAACAGAAGGCAGTCAGCGTACCCACTGAGCCACCGATGGGTCAAAAGCTGTCTCTCGGGAACTGATTTTGTTCCATTCCATGGTAACGCTATCCACCTACTGTTCTCGGTCACTTGGGTTCGATCCCCGGGCACGCAATGATAAAAATTGCTTAAAAACCTATTTTGTTATTGCATTCGTAAGTAGATAATCTACCATCTACCTTATCTAAACTTGTGAATAGACTTAGTTTTGTGGTCTGCTCACTGGGAGCAACGCAGAATTGATGACTTAAAAGAATATAAAAGTACAATTAAATAATTCTTTGGTTTTGTACGTTTCCCAAACAATGCTATATGACAAGGTATCAGGGATGCATTCCATTATGTAAGAGCAACAGTAAAGGGCAAATATTTTTTCCAAGTCCACGTCACATCTAGAAAAAAAAAATCAATACATTTTTTCCCTCCACATTTGATAGCCTTGGATCAGAGTCACTTGACTGAAGTTATTAATGGTAAAAAAGCAATTAACAGTTCTTAAATGCTTAATCAGTTCTTGATTGCCATACATGACTGGGACACTTCCACCAGAAAGCCAAGCACGCAGGTGGACAAATCCGTTCCAAATCCTTGTCAAGGATGGGCAAATGTTGCATCTGTTTCTTTCCTTACACCGCTAAGCTTTAGGTCTTTGCATTCTCACATCTTACGTAACAACTATGAACTTCCTCCTTTCTCAAAAGCAAGTTTACCACCTCCTCAGACTCATCAAAATCATTCTTCCTTTTCTTTTTCTTCCATGTTTCTTTAAACCCCTTTTGACGCTTCGTTCAAAACCTGCCTTCAATTCCGGAACCTGCCCGAGACTGGAGTCTTCAACACGATAAACACAGAATCTAAACCTAAAATATCTCGGTTGCATTTCAGAGAGTAGGTTTATACACTCCTTCCACGTCCCATAAGCAGCCATAGCCCTCCCGTCACAAGGTACACTAAGCATGATTACGAGGAGGAAAAAAGACCAAAACTGCTCACCATTCGGTAAAGACTTAAAGACGCTATATACAGCAGTAGATTCTGCGTTTAGTCTATATATTTTTCCTGCTCTTTATAGCAACGCTGCTTTATTTTCGTAGCTGAACTGGGGGAGATAAACACTATCATGGTAACTTACTGGTAAAAAAACAAATTTGAATGTATATCTAACTAACGGTTTGTGAATAACTTTGAACAGAGTTATAAAGGTAATGTATTATACATGCAGTGCAGATGAACTCACATTGACGACAGCAATGTCATTTGTTGAATGTATCTGAAATGCAGTGAAATAAAACTTTTATTGGATTACTTCATCATACCACACACACACACACACACACACACACACATGGTTTATGGTTTATCTCAGCCGCTTCACATGCCCTGGTTCAGTCCACTGACAGCACGTCGACCCTAGTATACCACATAGTTCCAACTCACTCTATCACGTGCACGCCTTTCACCCTTCTACGTGTTCAGGCCCCGATCGCTCAAAATCTTTTTAGCTCTAACCTTCCATCTGCAATTTGGTCTTCCTGCTCTCTTTATTTCATTAACTTTTGCGGATTCTTATTCGAATCAGCCACCAGTGCTGTGTCATCAGCAACCAACCAGGCTCCCTCATCCTGAACAGACTGCATACTTGCAGCTCTCTCCAAGACTCTTGCATTTACCTCCCTTACTACCCCATCCATAAACAAATTAAACAGCCATGGTGACGTCACACACCCCTCCCAGTGACCGACCTTTACTTGGAACCATTCACTCTCCTCTTTTCCTCCTCGTATACGAGCCTTACACCTTTGATAAAAACTTTATCACCGCTTCTAGCAGCTTTCCTCCCATAATATTTCCTCTTTTCCGAAAACCTCCACAAATCTTCACCTTCGCTTCCACCAGGTAATGATCAGATACCCTTCCAGCTGCTTCTCACAACACGTTCACATCCAAAAGTCTCTTTTCTACACACTTATTATTTAGTATGTAATCCAGCAATGCTTGCTGACCATCTGCCCTACCCACATAAGTACATTGGTGTATGTCCCTCTTTTTAATCCAGGTATTTACAATCACCAGTCATTTTTGTCCCTCTTTTTAACCCCGGTATTCCCAATCACCAGTCATTTTTGTCCCTCTTTTTAATCCAGGTATTCCCAATCACCAGTCATTTTTGTCCCTCTTTTGAACCCAGGTATTCCCAATCACCAGTCATTTTTTTCAGCACACAACTCCACAAGTTGTCCATCATTTCCATACAAAAATTGTGAACACCCCCCAGGCCTCCCAGTTATACCCTCAACTACCACATTACTCACATTCGAATTCAAATCACCCATCACTAACACCCGATCACTCGAATCAGAACCCATCCATCCATCGACTAATTCAGTGCAAAGGATGAACAGCTGGGTGGGTGTGTGAAGAGAAATACATTACACGAAGACAATTTCACATAGAAGCATCATATGGAAGTGACAAAAACGAAACGAATTCCTAATCCACATCACTAAAACACATACAAGCAATAGCAACAAGTAACTAACTACACGGCAGACAGCGAGGACATATAACGACAGACCACATTATGGTCTTTCGTTCCTTCTTGATGATTCCCATGGCAACATCTCATGGAGACTCAATTACCGGCCCCGTGACCTCCACCCCCGCAACCTGCTCATGTTAAGACCTCTTCAACGTCAACATTTACACGCGGGGGGACGGGAGGCAACCTGGCGTAAGGGAAGGTTCTCGATGAGGAGGCTATATATAGTGTAAACCATTATCCTGGGTGGATATCTCCGCCTTCGTTAACAGTGTCTTAAGTGTTCACTGCAGAGCGAGCCACAGCAAAAATTGTGTCAGTGTACGTTATCTTTTTAAGTGCTGGTCTCTCTCTCTCTCTCTCTCTCTCTCTCTCTCTCTCTCTCTCTCTCTCTCTCTATATATATATATATATATATATATATATATATATATATATATATATATATATATATATATTGGAAAGGATCACAATTTTGCGCGTGATCAAGATGTTCCTATGAGTCCACGGAGAAAATGAAACACGAAAAGTTCCCAAGTGCACTTTCGTGTAATAATCACATCATCAGGGGAGACACAAGAGAGAAATATAACAGTCAGTTGATATACATCGAAGAGACGAAGCTAGGACGCCATTTGGTATATATATATATATATATATATATATATATATATATATATATATATATATATATATATATATATATATATATATGTATATATATATATATATATATATATATATATATATATATATATATATATATATATATATATATATATATATATTCTGGGGAGGAAAAAAGTGCTAATCTTGATATTCGTATGATGACTCCCAGCAGCTCAACGCTCCGCTGCTTCTTCCAGATGCAGGGAAATGTAGACTCCTTAGGAGTGAGAGATTCTTTGACGAATGATACCACCTCGCCAAAAAAATGTTCACCATAAGATCTGATGTCCAAATACGTCAGCAGACCTTAAGCACCCCCATTCCCCCCTCACCACGCCCATTACAGCTCACGACACTTTGAACACTCACATCCGTGACACTAAGGTTGATTATAGTGCTATAAACACGCATCTGCACAGTCAAGAATATCCTGTGTGTGTGTGTGTGTGTGTGTGTGTGTGTGTGTGTGTGTGTGTGTGTGTGTGTGTGTGTGTGTGTATACTCGTGTCCTGGGCTACGAGCACGATAAAAAAAAGTGGATTCTTTCATATATCAAATTTGTACAACTGACCCCGCAATCTCTATTGTTAGTCTCTAAGGCAATTTTGTTTTGCACCTGCTGGTCTCGGCGAGAAAAAGTCTTCAACTTCACGTATATGAATTCCAATCCCACAGACACTACGGGCTACGGGAGTCGTCTGATCAACACCTTGCACTGTGTTGCTATGACGAGATACACGAGTCACGGACATTTATACATTAATGTATCTATTGATCATAATAAATCGTTGGAGTGGCAGAGGAGTTTCAGGAAGGAGATGCCATTACTTAACCAGGGTCTGAGAAGTGATTTCATCACGACATATCATTTTTCATCTAAAACGGACAACACACACGCATATACACATTATACTTTTCATACATATTCGCCATTTCCAGCGTTAGCGAGGAAGTGTCAAGAACAGAGAGGAATGAGTCTTAAGAGGAATAAAAGAAATCCTCCCTTGGCCCCCTTCTCTGTTCCCTCTTTTGGAAAAATTAAAAAAAAAAAAAAAAAAAAAAAAACTGGGAGGGATCGGGTAATAGTGATGAGGGATTTGAATGCAAGAAAGTGTGTCATGCGACAGTAGAGGGTATAATTGGATGGGGGGGTGTTCTCGAGTCATGAGCTAAAAGAGACTGTTGACTGAGAATACTTGGTTCAAAAAAAGAAGCACACATGTCAATATACGCGGGCGAGTAGGGGGTCGGTGATAAGCTGAGAATTACGGGATTACGCCCTAACTGACGGGAGTAGTAGAAAGAGAATTTTGGATGATGTACATGGGCTGAGAAGGTCAGCTGGTGGGATGACTGATCACTTCTTGGTAGAGGCGAGAGTTTTCAGAGCTTTGGGAAAAGAGGAAACGATCAAGGTGGGAGGAAGTGGTTTTGGTGAGAGTGAGTGAGCTTGGAAATGAGGTTTGTGAGAGGAGACACCATGGGAGACTGGGTGAAGAACGGGGAAAGGGTTAGAGTAAACGAAACTCGAGGAGTGGGTGAGGAAAAGGAGCTATTTAGGAGAGGCAGCGCTTACGAGTGCACTGAGAACCGTGTGTGGCACACGGAAAGTGGGGTGGGCATGTGAGGCAGGGTAGTGGACGGTGGGATGAGGAAGTTGAATTGTTAGTGAAAGAGAAAAGAGAGGTGTATTGGTCTTTTCTGTGGGGAAGGAGTGCGTGTGATTGGAAAATGTACAAGAGAAAGCGGCAGGATCTAAAAAGAAGAGGGCAACTGAGAACTGGGGCGTGAGAACACCGGTAAATATTATAATGAATAAGAAATATCTTGGAAAGAGGCGCATAATATTCGGAGAACGAGAGGGCAAAGAGGAGCATCAGTGAAGGGAGAAGCCAAGGAAGTGTAAGAGACAAAGAGGTGAAGAGACTGGGCGAGTACTGTGAAGGACTGTTGAATGTGTAAGATGACTGGATGCCAGACGTGGTTTGTTTGGGAAGTGGAGGTATGTAAAACGAGATAATCATAACAAGTGATATGATGAAATGGGAAGAGGTAGTGAAAGTCTTGCGTAAAATGAAGTATGGCAAGGCGGCAAGCTTGAGTGGACGGGACTGCACTTAAATATCTCAGAAGAGCGGGTGAAGGTATTGTTCATTGTCTATAAGTGAGCAAGAAAGTCGGAGAGATGCCGTTATTGTGGGAAGATAAAGAAAAAGAATGTTGGTGGTTATGAGAAAGTCTTGAAGGGGAAGAAATTGATGATAATGAGGGTAGAAAATGAGGTCACATCACTGGCGGTCATGAGCGAGGGTAGTTATTGGTCAGAGAGAGAGAGAGAGAGAGAGAGAGAGAGAGAGAGAGAGAGAGAGAGAGAGAGAGAGAGAGAGAGAGATGGAGAGAAGTTACCATTAATGAGGAAAATGACTAATGAGGTCCTTCCATCTTATGCACCTCATCTATGAGTCTCCCCTCATGAGATGGTGTGTCCCGAGGCAGCAACTAAGAACATTAGATACTCATTAGCAATATTTCTACATCTTTCTTTACATTTTTTTCCCTCATTTTGAGTAATTAATCACTGCATAATTACGCCGTGTCTCGCTCATTTGCCGTTCTGGTCCCAGACCTACATTTCATTAGAGATGAATTATATAATGCATGATATATGGCAGCCGGGTATCTTACAGGCGGTTATCTTTGATTTGTCATCTGAACTCCCTCTCAGGTATGGCGGTACGACCCTTGAGCACGACGGTACGACCTTTGAACACGGCAGCACGACCCTTGAACACAACGGTACGACCTTTGAACACGGCAGCACGACCCTGGAGCACGACAGTGCGATCTTTGACCACAGTAGCGTGACCTCTGACCTAACCTTGGGACCGTGGTCAAAGACCGCACAGGGATCAAAAAATAAGAAAAATAAGATCTTTTTACTCCTCTCCTGTACCTGCATGGACGCGTGATACTGCCCACATCACGGCTTCAATATGTTACTAAAAGCGAAGTAAAGTAAATATGTGCCACATCTCCTTTTCTATACGTATGGTACTATTATATTCTGAGCTACATAATAACATTAAAAGTTTTACCTGAAAATAGTCTACATAATAATAATAATAATAATAATAATAATAATAATAATAATAATAATAATAATAAAATAATAACAACAATAATACTCATTATCATTATCATATTATTATCATTATTATTATTATCATTATTATTATTATCATTAATATCATTATTATCATCATTATTATTATCATTATCATTATTATCATTATTATTATTATCATTATCATCATTACTATTATAACTATTATTATCATTATCATTATCATTATTATTAATATCTTTATTATCATCATTATTACTATTACTATTATTACTATTATCATTATTATCATTATTATTATTATCATTATTATCATCATCATTATTATTATTATTATTAATATCATTATCAATATTTGTTTATTCCAATCACTACCTCACTAATGCGGGAAACGGCAAAAAATATGCAAAATAAAGAAAATATCCTCATTACCATACTTTCACTTTAGTTCGTAAGTGTTCGCCGTTCCCATGTAGCAAGGTAGCGCCAGGAAGAGACCAAGTTCGGTCACAATCGATCACATGCACTATCTAGCTCTCATGCATAACCAGAGCTCCCCTACCCACAACCAGACTCCACATACCTTCCCATGGTTTCTCCTGACCTTTTAATATACCCTGGTTCACCCTACTGATGACACGTTGTCCCCTGTACACCACATCGCTCCAATTCTCTCTATCCCATGTATGCTTCACGCTAGAAGGCGTGTTCAGGCCCCAGTCACTCACAACATCTCTCAAGTCTATCTTTCCCTTTCGTCTTCTGTCTCCTTCTCCTTGTTCCCTTCCACTTCTGACACGCATATCTTTTTTCTATCTTTATTTCTTATGTTAGCCAAGACGGCACGGGCAACTGAAGCCATAATCGGGGTCATTGACCAACCTCTAAAGGTGGATGAACAGCTGGGCTGACTGTGGACAGACTGCCGCAGCCAGGATTCAAACCTACGTGCTCAACCCTGGGCGGTCCGTGAATGCATCACTGTTAAGAACGCTAACCGCTACACCACGGAGGTCCATCTACACCAGGGAGGTGCATATCTTAGTCAACCCCTCCTCACTCATCCTCTCAGTAAGTCCACACTATTTCAGCACACCTTCTACCATTTCTCTAAACCTTTGCTCCTTTTACTATCACACTTTTCCCTTACCCTGTTATGTCTTACACGATCAACTCTCCTGACACCACAAACTATCCTCAAGCATATATTTACCCTTTTTCTATGCTTTCTTTTCATCTAGCCCCCACGCCTCGCATCCATACAACGACGTTGGGACTACGATACCATCAAACATATTCATCTTTGCCCTCAAGGACAGCGGCCTCCTTTTATTCTACACACTCCTGAGGGCACCTAGGACCTTATCCCTCTCACCCACCTTATGGCTTACTTCAGCTTCGATGGTTCTATCAGTTGCCATGTCCAATCCTGGGTATCAAATACACTCCACTTCTTCCAGGTTCTGCCAAATCAAATTCACACGTCAACACACTTTCCCTTGCTAAACTTCACAACCTTACAGTTATTCATATCAACTCTCAACTTTCTCCTTTCACAGACTATGTCGAACTCGATCACAAGCTCCTGCAATTTCTCAATTCACTTTGCCACCAGGGCCGTATCATCAGCAAACAGCAACTGATCTACATCCCAGATCGCCCCCATCCCCGACACATTGCAGACCTGTCCTTCTCTCCGAGACCCCTCACATTTCTCTCCCTCACCATCCCATCCATAATGAGGTTAAACAGCTATGACATCACACACTTCTGCTGCAAAAACCACCTTCAACCTGGAACACTCACCCTCCTCTCTTCCTACTCGCATATACGCCTTAGTCTTGTTTAGAATCTTCCTACTGCTTTTAGGAACTTTCCCCCTAAACCATATAATCATAACACATCCATTTGAACGGCACATACTCAACCATTCCTGAGGACACATTGTTCCTCCCCAATCTGATGCTCTGGGTATGCCAAGACCCTCTCTATCCCATGCAACTTACCAGGTATACTCAACAAACTTGTACCTCTGTACTTTGAATATTCTTTTTCGTTCCCCATGTCTTTATTCAGTGGCATTACACAGGCATTCCGCCAACCCTCATACTCTTCATAACGAGGAGTTTACATAAAGTGGAAATCCGAAGTAACCAGTCTGTAACACCGCCAACCCCTTCTTGAGAAATTCAACTGCAAAGACGTGTACTCCTCCGGCTTGCCACACTTCATCTTACGTAAGGCTTTTACCACCACTTCTCTTTTCACCAAACTACTTGCTATATCTCTTTTGCTTCTCATACCTCATCCAATACATTCAACAGTCCTTCGAAATACTCACTTCATCTCCTCTTCACTGATGCTCCCTCCCTCCAAAAAACATTTTCCCATCTTCCCTGAAGTTTTGTTTGTCTTTCTTTTTATATTTTCATTTATCTTTTTTTTTTTTACTACACACTTATACCATCTGTAGGGTATAGCATTACAAGTGCACCAGCTGTAGGATACATGAGTGCAGGTACAGAGCTACAGTACGGTACACCAGTTGCGTTACAGTACACTAACTGCATTACTGTACGCCAACTGCACTACGGTATACCAACTGTACTATGGTATACCAGCTACACTACGGTACACCAGCTGCACTACGGTACACCAGCTACACTACGGCACACCAGCAACACTATGGTACACCAGCTGTACTACGGTACACCAGCTACACTACGGTACACCAGCTACACTACGGTACACCAGCTACACTACGTACACCACTCCCTGCGTTGCCCGGCAACGTAATTAAATATGCAGGGAGCGCTACCTCATGGCATACATAATGCACTATGTCCCGCCTCCCTTGGCCCAGACCACGCCCACATCGCCACAACCACGCCCATACCAACACCACCACGCCCGTACCACCGGCACCACGCCCACAACACCACCACCACGCCTATACCACACCAATAGGACCATACTACCACCACGCCCATACCACCACGAACCATCTACCACCACGCCCACACCACCTACACGTACATATCACACCACGCCCATACCACTATTGCAGCACCACCTCACCCAGAACACCACGTCCCACACTGTACACAATCTCGCTAATGGCTTTAGTTGAGCCACACCTGTTATGAAAGACCTTGGCTCTGGTAATCTGATAACAGGACGACAGGTGTTCCGTCATGCTCCACGTACTGTCACGAACAGGTGTTGGGGTCATCTGTTCCCAGCCCAGCTGTCCTGTGTGTGTGTGTGTGGCTCATGGAGCCTCATGTTTCAAACTCGCATTCCCATCACGTAAACTTTTGAATCGTCTAACACTACCTTAAATCACTTTTAGCTTTACTTAGCTTGTTCCACATATGCATTGGCCCTTTGGGCTGAAGCAATGCTCTGTCAACCCCCACCTTCCTGCCCTCTCCCCTGTTCTGTCAACCCCCCCCCTGTTCTGTCAATCGCCCCACCCCCCTCCTCCCGTTCTGGCAATTCGCTTGTCTTAGAGCTCAAGGGAAGATAATGTTCGAACATCATAGAACCATCAATGTCCTCTGGCATTTTCAAGGTCCCCAAGTTTTACAATAGCCACCTCCCTATCATGATCTCCTAGCATTGTCATGGCCCCCTAGCATTATCATGGCCCCCTAGCATTATCATAGCCCTCTAGCATTATCATGGCCCCCTAGCATTATCAAGGCCCCCCTAGCATTATCAAGACCCCCTAGCATTATCATGGCCCCCTAGCATTATCATGGCCCCCCTAGCATTATCATGGCCCCTAGCACTATCATAGCCCCCTAGCAGTATCATGGCCCCTAGCATTATCATGACCACCTAGCATTATCATGGCCCCCTTAACATTATCATGACCTGCTAGCATTATCATGACCCCCTAGCATTATCGTAAACCTTATTATGAATGTGGTCATCACATCTCTGTCCATCTCCCCTTCCTCACAGTGGACAGATGGAGCATTGCTCCGTCTGTCTGCCTCCCTCACGTCACTCGTCTGCAACACCACCACCACCAGCTCCAGTGCACGCCACGCTGTGGGACCTTGCCTAGGTGTGTCGCTCTTCAAGTAAGGAAATGAAAAAAATCTGAAGTGTTTCAGCAAACTTGTGTCGAATATACGTTGAACACACACACACACACACACACACACACACACACACACACACACACACACACAGACGCACACACACAGACGCACACACACACACACACACACATCCCTGTACTACCCCACCACTTCCCACACATCTGCTGTCCTCACGTTAGCCACATTTACAGAGAGCATCACGCCAGATGCCTAGCATAAAAGACCAGCTGTGTGTCTGGCTGGGACACCAACAGCTTCCTGAAGAAGAACTATGGTTCCCCTTCCCCACGTCCAGCTCGGCCAGAGAAGAGGAAGTAATTATGCCCCAAATGCTTCTCTTACTAGCTGACAACACGTGGCAACGCGCGTCGCAAGCCTTCGTCACGCCTACGAGTGTCGTAAGCCTCTGTCACATCTCTATGCCGCCTTGACATTACAACTCCTACGACGGAGACGTGCGTACATACGTCAGTCAGGCGACGAAAAATCGTAGTTCTGTAATAGGATTTCTAATTACGGTGAGGCATCTACGAATCTACGATAAGACACGACACACAATCCAGCCGATATCTCCACCCCTTATCTATCCTTAGCGTATGATAGATAAGAACACACAATGTGTTCGGGTCGCTCTTCCTCTCTGACCTGAATCCTGTGTTGAATAACAATTCCCTGATGTTTGATGTCATCCTCTGGACGTACTATGATATGATCCTCCACTTCCCCGATTAGTCTGACTCCATCACACTTGGGGATGATGAATGTCAAACGCCAGCTCTCGCCTCCTTGTCCCGAGGCGATCACAACGCGTGAGGGAAAAAACCAAAAAATAATATCCCATCCCTTCCAGGCTTGAACTCAGGTCACTAGAGGTCAATCCGACACTCCACACTCAATAACGTTAATCCTTGTGTGAGGTGGGTGAGTATACCTCTGTATTAAGCAGAACTGTGACATATGATAGAGTGTCTTCCAAAGTTATTAAGATGGACTCTTCCCTCTCATTGTTCTAATGTCGACTCAAGATGTTATACCTCAAGGGTCTGGGTTCGATGCCGCTCCGCAGGTTCCCCGCTGTTAAACAAGATACGGTGTGTAGCTGGCACTTTACAGCACACCAGGTGATAGGAGAGTGTCAGTGGAGATATATATATATATATATATATATATATATATATATATATATATATATATATATATATATATATATATATATATGGGAGCGGGGGGCTGGAAATCCTCCCCTCTCGCTTTTAATTTTCCAAAAGAAGGAACAGAGAAGGGGGCCAAGTGAGGATATTCCCTCAAAGGCTCAGTCCTCTGTTCTTAACGCTACCTCGCTAACGCGGGAAATGGCGAATAGTATAAATAAATAAATATATATATATATATATATATATATATATATATATATATATATATATATATATATATATATATATATTATTTATATTTATATTCCGTCTCTCTATACCCCTAAACCTTCCACATACTTTCAATGCCTCATTTTCCTCCTTGTTCCATCTACGTTTCCTTCCATCTTTATTCTCTTTCTCTCGCAACTCTCTTCTCCCTTTTCCTTCTCCCATCTCCCTCCCTCCCTCCCTCCCTCCTCCTCTCTCTCTCTCTCTCTCTCTCTCTCTCTCTCTCTCTCTCTCTCTCTCTCTCTCTCCTCTTCGTCCCTCAGTCCTTCGCTCCTCCCTTATTCACACTCCCTCCTGCATCCTTCCTCCCTTTACTCTCCCCCACCTCTCTCTCCCTCTCCCTCTCTCTCTCTCTCTCTCTCTCCTGCCAGAAGCTGCTGGGAGCATGAAGAAAGAGACCGTGACCAGGAATTTCCAAGCAGTTTCTATATCCTGATGTGCGCGGCTAAAAACACAATATTTCAGTGTAGTGTAAGATGGGCAGCTGGGGCACAGGCCTTCCCTCCCTCCCTCCCTTCCTCCTTCCCTCCCTCCTTCCCCGGCAGCCCACCAGAGTGTGTGTGTGTGTGTGTGTGTGTGTGTGTGTGTGTGTGTGTGTGTGTGTGTGGGTGTGTGTGTGTCTGAACTGTTCTACACTCGCGTTGGCCCCGTCTTTTAAGCTTGTACATGTGTACCATGTCTGCACCACTGTGTCTGTACACACACACACACACACACACACACACACACACACACACACACACACACACACACACACACACAAACACCCACACACACACAAATCACCTTCAATAATCCCAAATGGAGCTAGAAAAAAAAAAGTAATACTGATTATTTGCCTCTCTCTCTCTCTCTCTCTCTCTCTCTCTCTCTCTCTCTCTCTCTCTCTCTCTCTCTCTCTCTCTCACGCTCACTTTTTTTTTCTCCTCAAAGATGAAAGAAGAAAAAAAGAAATGGTCTCGGGTATGGGTTTGGCGACGACACGCGTGTGAGAAGTGATTAAGGTTAAAGGTTAATTAAAGCCGACGTGCTGATTGGCGACGTGCGGTAAAGCCGACGTGCTAATTGGCGACGTGCGGTAAAGCCGACGTGCTGATTGGCGACGTGCGGTAAAGCCGACGTGCTAATTGGCGACGTGCGGTAAAGACGAAGAGGGACGGAAGCTTTACGGGTCCTGGCTGTACCACACAAGGGGAGAAAGACCACAGGATGAAGACCACGGGATAAAGACCACAGGATAAAGACCCCGGGATAAAGACCCGAGGATAAAGACCCCAGGATAAAGACCCCGGAATAAAGACCACAGGATAAAGACCCCGGGATAAAGACCCCAGGATAAAGTCAGTGTGTTGGGGCGGGGGGGGTGGGGGGCTATTTCGTCGTCTTCTGGTTCAAGGTCAAAGGGGTCAAGGGGTCAAAGAGGTCTGCCTCACCTCCTACAGATCTTTCTAAGTTAAGGTGTTGGCAGGGTCGGGTGTTCCTCTCTCTCTCTCTCCTGCGTACAACTGACTCACGGTGAGTCGCAGCCTCCCATACAGACACGCACACACACACACGCACACACACACACACACACACACACACACACACACACACACACACACACAGCGGCAGCAGCCACAGACATAGTCTTCTCTGAGTACAAATGTGTTGTTCCTGTTGCCCCTCATGCACTCCCAGGGATGAGGAGGGAGGAGGAGCAAGATGGGGGGTTAATACCTGCCTCTCATATGGGCGTCGCGCACCTGGTATAGCACGGGACTTCCCACCAAAAGCGATGTTTAAACTGAGTGTCTTATGTCGCAAAACTCTCCTCCCATTTTCTTCTCGTTGCCTGCGAGTGACAGGGTCGACCACCACTCCTGGTTTGTGCGTACCTCACGCGTACCGTGAGGTGGTACAGGTGTTGCCTGTGGTACACTGGCTATGGTCTCAGGGTACACCAGTTAGGATGAATAGCTTTTTCTTTTTGTTCTTTTTATCTTAATTCTCTGAGAGTGACGGTACGACGAACGTGGATCCAGTACGACGGTGCGTCGTAGCTTCTAGTCCAAGACGGTACGACGACGCGCCCTTGAGCACGACGGTACGACCACCCCTTTGAGCACGACGGTACGACCACCCCTTTAAGCACGACGGTACGACACCCCTTTAAGCACGACGGTACGAACACCCCTTTCAGCACGACGGTACGACACTTTGAGCACGACGGTACGACCACCCGTTTAAGCATGACGGCACGACACCCCTCTAAGGTAAGACAACTCAAAGGAAACTAAGTGAAGACGACTTTATCGTATTGCAGTGTGTATCTCTTCTCCTCGCCTGCGTCACGTGTTCTTAACTCATCCCAGATAACGTTTCCTTCTGTGACTTGCCCACTTGGAGAACCAATGCGTCTCGGACGCCATCTGGCGAGAGAAACCATTTCATCTGGATGACATATTGTGGGAGAAAACACTTTCTTTTTCTTCTCTTTTTTCTACCCTATGTTTCATTATCATTTTCTTTTCCTCCCCATTCTATTTGGAAGAAACAAATCCTGTTTCTCTGTGACTGCCTTGAAGGACAGAGAAGGGGCGTAGTGTTTTCTCCCCATAAATGAGGGGAGATATACTGCTTTAAGCCCCACTAAGGGGGAGGAGGCATATTGTTTTCTCCCTCATAGGTAAGAGGAGGTATAATGTTTTATGCCCTGTAGGAAGATTAGGCATAGTGTTTTCTCCCCATAGGCACGAGGAGACATGCTCCTTTAAGCCCTATAAGGAAAGGAGGCTTTGTGTTTTCTCCCCAGTGGGCGTGAGGAAGCACCCTGCTTTATATCCTACGGGGAGAGGAGTCTAGGGTTGTGTTTCCCCATAAGTAAGAGGAAACCTAGTGGTTTCTCCCCCCATAAATGACAGGTGAACACTGTCTTAAGTCCTACAGGGAGAGAAAGCACAGTGCTTTCTCCCCATAAGAGGAGTCATAGTGTTTTCTTCCCTTAAGTGAGAGAGGCAGCCTGTTTTATGCCATATGGGGAGATAAGGGCAGAGCGACAGTAGACGTAAGTTCTCTCCCCATAGAGGAGACAAGATGCTATCTCCCTACTGAGAAAACGCAGACGGTTCTCTCCCCAAAGAGCGAGGAAGCATACTAGTGTTCTGCCACTGTGACAAAAGGCGTATTGTTCTCTCCCCAGAGGATCAGGAGCAAAGGTTTTATCTCCCCATTGTGATAACAGGCTTACTATTCATCCCTCACAGGGAGAAGAGGCATAATGGTATCTCCCAATATTGATGGAAGGGATAATTCTGTCTCCCAGAGTGATGGATGGCATACCGTTGTCTCCCCATAGTGATGGAAGGTATACTGCTGTCTCCCCACAATGAAGGGGAGCATACTGGTGTCTCCCCACGGAAGGCACGATGCTCTCTCCCCACAATGATGGAGGGCATGCTGGTGTCTCCTCAAACGCAGTGTTGTCTCCCCCACAGTGAGGGAAGGCATACTTCTAGCCACCCCAACGGTGAGAGGAGGCATAGAATTCTTTTCCCCTCCTCCTGAGGGAGAGAGAGAGAGAGAGAGAGAGAGAGAGAGAGAGAGAGAGAGAGACTTTTTTCTCCCTCTTCTGTGTTCCCACCCAATCTCTCTCTCTCTCTCTCTCTCTCTCTCTCTCTCTCTCTCTCTCTCTCTCTCTATCTATCTATCTATCTATCTATCTATCTCTTTCCTCTCCTATCTCTCCAGCAATAACGACTGGGGGATAATTCTTTTTCCCTTCTTTGTTTCCAGGTCGACCTACCTTCCTCCATTTCTTTCTTTCCCACCATGTGGCACCACCGCTTCCGAATTTGGTCAGTGTGGGTTTAAAGGGAAGAGCGAGAGAGGGAGAGAGAGAAAAAAAAAGAGAATGAAAAATACATTTCTATTTAGATCGGTTTGTTCGAGTCTTGGCTACAAAGGTTTTCGTTCTGTAGGCACTGCAACAAAAGACAGACGGAAAGACAGACGAACAGATAGACAGACATGTAGATAGACAGATACACGTATATATTTACTGGTAACCAAGAGGAAAATGAAGTACGGTAAGTTTCCCAAGTGCAGTTGCGTTTAATGATCACCACACTGTCAGGGGAGATGTGATCATTACACGAAAGTGCACTTGGAAACCTGTCGTGTTTCATTTACCTCGTGGTTATCAGCAAATACTAGATCACGCATCACTACGTGATCCTGTGTGGCGGGGTGGCGACGAGAATGAATAAAGGCAGCAAATATGAATTATGTACATGTGTATATATGTATATGTCTGTGTATATATGTATATGCTTGTGCATATATATATATATATATATATATATATATATATATATATATATATATATATATATATATATATATATATATATACGTTGAAGTGTACAGGTAAGTATATGTGCGTGTGTGGACGTGTATGTATATACATGTGTATGTGGGTGGGTTGGGCCATTCTTTCGTCTGTTTCCTTGCGCTACCTCGCTAACGCGGGAGACAGCGACAAAGTATAATAATAAATAACATATATATATATATATATATATATATATATATATATATATATATATATATATATATATATATATATATATATAGTTAGACAGCTGAGGAGAAACTGATACAGAGGGTACATGAGAAAGACAGACTGCAGAGGACCGGCTGATCCAAATCTATATTGTCCGCTTTGACATCAACTGCCTATTGCACTTACAGATTACAGAAGCGAGCCACCAAAATGATTCCCGGCCTGATAAAACAAATCCTATGAGAGCCGACTGAAACGAATTGAATCTATCCAGCTTAGAAGAGAGAAGGTTAAGAGGTGATCTAACACGAGTATTAAAAATAAATCACGAGAGGCTTCGATAATCTTGAGCTAAGGAGTTACTTAATGTTGCATTCGTCTGATCTTTACTCTTCGTAGTGGATACAAACTCGCGGGCAAATGGTTCACCTCGAACGAGGCCGAAGTACTTTTTCTCCAACAGAACTGTTGAAATATGGAATGATCTATGAATTGGAGAAGTCGAAAGCAGTACTGTGGATACGTTTAAGCAGAGACTTGTTAAATAATTCGATTCAGATTCGCGAGTGACAGTATTTGCATCTCCTTTAGCTACACGCTAAGTGTCCTGGTCTTCCTCTCTGAGGGATATGCATGTCTTTCCACTCCTACCTACACTCATCCATGAGTTTCTGTTCTCTTTGACTACCAGAGACACCCTCGCAAGGGCACAATGGTCTGTTGCTGTTTGAATTCAGATGTACTGAGCTGTATTCACTTGTACTGCTATCTGTATTCTAATATGGACGAGTGAAGTAAAACCTTCATGGAATGTAATAGGATGGAATGAACATGCAGATCCTTTAAATAGAATCTAAATGCACCATCCTATGCTCTGTTGTATGTGTCTGCGATGGTCACTCGGTAGATACTAGAAACAATGATATATTTACCTACCTGGAATTTTGAAGGCATTCACAATAATTATTACACTTAACAACGTACGTTTGACGGGTTACTTACTTATCCTAAGTCTCCAAATGTAAATTAACTTGTACACGCGTTAGTGCATCAAGATCGCGTACAAACATACACACGCACGTACCTATATCTAAATATCAATCTATCTATCTATCAATATATATATATATATATATATATATATATATATATATATATATATATATATATATATATGATGCTTATGTATAGAGAGAGACTCCAGACATACACATCCATTCCCGAAAAACGAATACACACACCGAAATATGAATAAAAAGACACACAGATACACACACACACACACACAGACACAGACACACACAGACACAGACACACACAAACATTCCTTGTGATGGGGGGGGGGGGTTACCCCACTGGCCACTATACATTCAGCGTGTCTTATTGCGTCGTGTTCAGCAGGCAAGGGAGAGCGGGTTTTATTCGTGGGGGGAAGTTGGCGTGGAAAGGCAAGAAATCATTGGTGGACTGAGATTATTGGGTCTTTACCTCCAGTGGCTCACATGTATCCAGGCGAGGACTTTACCCAGAGACCCTGGTACAGTGGTGGCCGAAGCCTCGCTCAAAGATCGTAGTCAAAAAAGATTACTCTTTTTTTTTTGTCTTTTTTTGATATATTTTGGTTTCCCACGCTACGTAACTGGGGGTGAATGGATAGACTGACTCTTTAATATTCCAAACGAGGCTGTTAAGTCAAAGGTCATAGGTCAATGTATAGTGTTGAAGGCCATTACTGTGGAGGTTGAAAATATGAATGTATTTCTGACCACCTTTTTTTTTTTTTTTTTTAAGCACGAGACTATTTCTAAAATTACTGCGGCCAAGTTGATAATGATGGTTTACCGGCTGTACGATGACTACCCTGCAACAAGATCGACATTACGTGCACGACAATATCCTCTCTCTGAGGTACGAAGGTCGTACTCCAGTACTGACAACGGAACAAAGACGATAGCATACATCTACTCACCTAACCCTGTGTACGATAATATCCCAGTATATACGATCGTTATTACACAGTGTACGATAATACCCCAGTATATACGATCGTTATCCCCTTTACCCTTTGTACGATAATATCCCAGTACATACGATCATGACCAGACCCTTCCCTGTGTACGATAATATCAGTATATACGATCATTACCAACCCCATTACCCTGTGTACGATAATATCCCAGTATATACGATCATTAACCCCTCCCCTTATTACCCTGTGCACGATAATATCCCAGTACATACGATTCCCCCTTCCCTTAGTACGATAATATCTTAATATATAGGTCAACCTTCCCCTCCCTCCCCTCCCCTACCCTCCTGTGTATCAAAATATCCCGGCACACACGACTGTCAACCCCCGCCATCCCCAATGTACGATAATCTCCCCCAAGGTGTCTAACAATATCCCAGTATGTACGATCCTCACCTTCCTTCCTTCTTCCATGTGTTTAATAACACCCCACTACATACGATACCCCCCAACTTGACCCCCAGAGGAGAAACCCCCAGCTTGACCCCAGAGGAGAAACTTGGGGAGAAAATGTCACCAACACACACACACACACACACACACACACACACACACACACACACACACACACACAGAATGATGACGAGGGGAAGGGGGAGGGAGGGGAGGGGAGAAACAGAAGGGGGTGAGGGAGAGTTCTTGAGCTGTCTCTCCCTGCCCCTTCCCCTGCTGTAACCGACCACAAACCCCCTCCCCTTCCCTTCCTTCCCTCCCCTCCCCCCTGCTGTAAGCGACCACAACCCCCCTCCTCCCCTTCCCTCCCCCCTCCCCTCCTCTAAGCGACCACAACCCCCCTCCTCCAGGAGCACGCCGGGCACGGTCCGGCTGATCTACATAATTAAGCTGCCCCTCGCCTCCTGCTTCCGGAGTGCGTTACGAGCTGTGCTGATGAAGACAAGTGCAAAATGCCACACGGTAAACTGTGTGTGGGTGTGTGTGTGTGTGTGTGTGTGTGTGTCTGTGTCGGTGTGTCGGTGTGTGTGTGTGTGTGTGTGTGTGTGTGTGTGTGTGTGTGTGTGTGTGTGTGTGTGTGTGTGGGTGTGTGTGTGTGTGTGTGTGTGTAGACGACGCTAGAGTGTGTGAGTGCACGGTTCTGGGGCGTTTAAGGGGAGGGGGGGGGAGGGAGAGGTTGTTAAAGGGATAGGGGGCGTAGGGTAAGGAAGGGGAAGGGAAGGGGGGATGGGGAGAGGGAGGTTGTTGAAGACAAAGGGTGGTGCTGTGGGCAAGGGTATGATGAAGGGGTTGAGGGGAAAGGGTAATGGGGGGAGGAAAAAGGGGGAAGGGGGGAGGAAAAGAGAGAGAGAGAGAGAGAGAGAGAGAGAGAGAGAGAGAGAGAGAGAGAGAGAGAAGTATCCGGCACGTCATATATTCATCAAAGGAGATATGCCAGTACACCCAGTATCGCCGTCACCCAGAGAAGCAGAGACGGTAGGAACAGCGGAACAGTAGGAACAGTAGGAACAGCGGAACAGTAGGAACAGCGGAACAGTAGGAACAGCGGAGCAGTAGAAACAGCGGAACAGCAGGAACAGCGGAACAGTAGGAACAGCGAAACAGCAGGAACAGCGGAACAGTAGGAACAGCGGAACAGCAGGAACAGAACGGCGGAACAGCAGGAACAGCGGAACAGTAGGAACAGTACAGCGGAACAGCAGGAACAGAACGGCGGAACAGCAGGAACAGCGGAACAGTAGGAACAGTAGGAACAGTAGGAACAGCGGAACAGTAGGAACAGTAGGAACAGTAGGAACAGTAGGAACAGTAGGAACAGTAGGAACAGTAGGAACAGTAGGAACAGTAGGAACAGTAGGAACAGCGGAACAGTAGGAACAGCGGAACAGTAGGAACAGTAGGAACAGTAGGAACAGTAGGAACAGTAGGAACAGCGGAACAGCAGGAACAGCGGAACAGTAGGAACAGTAGGAACAGTAGGAACAGTAGGAACAGCGGAACAGTAGGAACAGTAGGAACAGTAGGAACAGTAGGAACAGTAGGAACAGTAGGAACAGTAGGAACAGTAGGAACAGTAGGAACAGTAGGAACAGTAGGAACAGCGGAACAGTAGGAACAGCGGAACAGTAGGAACAGTAGGAACAGTAGGAACAGTAGGAACAGTAGGAACAGCGGAACAGTAGGAACAGTAGGAACAGCGGAACAGCAGGAACAGCGGAACAGTAGGAACAGCGGAACAGCAGGAACAGCGGAACAGTAGGAACAGCGGAACAGTAGGAACAGTAGGAACAGTAGGAACAGTAGGAACAGTAGGAACAGCGGAACAGTAGGAACAGTAGGAACAGTAGGAACAGTAGGAACAGTAGGAACAGTAGGAACAGTAGGAACAGTAGGAACAGTAGGAACAGTAGGAACAGTAGGAACAGCGAAACAGCAGAACAATAGGGACAGCGGAACAGTAGGAACAGCGGAACAGTAGGAACAGTAGGAACAGTAGGAACAGTAGGAACAGTAGGAACAGTAGGAACAGCGGAACAGTAGGAACAGCGGAACAGTAGGAACAGTAGGAACAGTAGGAACAGCGGAACAGTAGGAACAGTAGGAACAGTAGGAACAGTAGGAACAGCGGAACAGTAGGAACAGCGGAACAGTAGGAACAGTAGGAACAGCGGAACAGTAGGAACAGTAGGAACAGTAGGAACAGTAGGAACAGTAGGAACAGTAGGAACAGTAGGAACAGTAGGAACAGTAGGAACAGTAGGAACAGTAGGAACAGTAGGAACAGTAGGAACAGCGGAACAGTAGGAACAGTAGGAACAGTAGGAACAGCGGAACAGCAGGAACAGCGGAACAGTAGGAACAGTAGGAACAGCGGAACAGTAGGAACAGCGGAACAGTAGGAACAGCGGAACAGTAGGAACAGTAGGAACAGTAGGAACAGTAGGAACAGCGGAACAGTAGGAACAGCGGAACAGTAGGAACAGTAGGAACAGTAGGAACAGTAGGAACAGTAGGAACAGTAGGAACAGTAGGAACAGTAGGAACAGTAGGAACAGTAGGAACAGTAGGAACAGCGGAACAGTAGGAACAGTAGGAACAGTAGGAACAGTAGGAACAGTAGGAACAGCGGAACAGTAGGAACAGTAGGAACAGTAGGAACAGTAGGAACAGTAGGAACAGTAGGAACAGTAGGAACAGTAGGAACAGTAGGAACAGTAGGAACAGTAGGAACAGTAGGAACAGCGGAACAGCAGGAACAGCGGAACAGTAGGAACAGTAGGAACAGTAGGAACAGTAGGAACAGCGGAACAGCAGGAACAGCGGAACAGTAGGAACAGTAGGAACAGCGGAACAGTAGGAACAGTAGGAACAGCGGAACAGCAGGAACAGCGGAACAGCAGGAACAGCGGAACAGCAGGAACAGCGGAACAGCAGGAACAGCGGAACAGTAGGAACAGTAGGAACAGTAGGAACAGCGGAACAGCAGGAACAGCGGAACAGTAGGAACAGCGGAACAGCAGGAACAGCGGAACAGTAGGAACAGCGGAACAGCAGGA
>NC_092234.1:53986098-54003598 GCF_036320965.1 Panulirus ornatus | reverse complement strand
CTTCTCCTCCTCCTTCTCCTCCTCCTCCTCCTTCTCCTCCTCCTTCTCCTCCTCCTCCTCCTTCTCCTCCTCCTCCTTCGCCTCCTCCCTCTGTCTGTGTCTTCCCTCTCCTTCCTCACTGCCATGCAACCCTCCAGACAAATTAAGTTTAATCTTATTTCTTTAGTCACCTTCGCCTTCAAAACCTCAAAATACATCCGTCAAAACTTCCAGTAACATCCTTCAAAACCTTCAACATCATCGTACAAAACTCCCAACAACATCCTTCAAAACTTCCAATAACATCCTTCAAAACTTCCAACAACATCCTTCAAAACTTCCAACAACATCCTTCAAAACTTCCAACAACATCCTTCAAAACTTCCAACAACATCCTTCAAAATCCAAAATAACCTCCTTCAAAACTTCCAATAACATCCTTCAAAACTTCCAATAACATCCTTCAAAACTTCCAACAACATCCTTCAAAATCCAAAATAACCTCCTTCAAAACTTCCAATAACATCCTTCAAAACTTCCAATAACATCCTTCAAAATCCAAAAAACATCCTTCAAAACTCCCAACAACATCCTTCAAAACTTCCAATAACATCCTTCAAAACTTCCAACAACATCCTTCAAAATCCAAAATAACCTCCTTCAAAACTTCCAATAACATCCTTCAAAACTTCCAATAACATCCTTCAAAACTTCCAATAACATCCTTCAAAATCCAAAAAACATCCTTCAAAACTCCCAACAACATCCTTCAAAATCCACAATAACACCCTTTAAAACTTCCAATAATATCCTTCAAAACCTACAATAACATACTTAAAAATCCACAATAACATCCTTCAAAACTTCCAATAACATCCTTCAAAACCCACAATAACATACTTAAAAATCCACAACATCCTTCAAAACTTCCAATAACATCCTTCAAAATCCAAAAAACATCCTTCAAAACTCCCAACAACATCCTTCAAACCCACAATAACATCCTTCAAAACTACAGTAACATCCTTCAAAACCCACACTAATACATGCACTTACCGTCACCTACCCTCTCCCAATACCCAGGGCGGGGGGGTAGGACCGGTACTGTACCTTCCTGGTCGCTGGCTGTCTACCATCTACAGTCTACCAGAGAGACGGGTAAACACACACACACACACACACACACACACACACACACACACACACACACACACTCTGTGGTGTGGTGTTTAGCGATACTTTCCAAGAGCTAGCATGGGCCAGTCCGAAGACGAACCCCCCCATCCCCAATGGGTTCGAATCCTGGGCCTGGCAGTCGGCCTACACCCGACCCAGGGGTTCATCCTCCCCTTTGGCCTGGTCGATAAATGGGTACCTGTTTTAGGCTGGGATGTGTGTGTGTGGAGGGGCGGGGGGAAGGGTTGTGCATACATGCATACATAGGAGTACACACATGAACGTATATACAAGGCTAAGAGAGACGGGGTAACTCTCTTCCCGTAACACTAATAGTAATCACAAATAGTAAACATACACACACACACACACACACACACACCAGCCTAAGCCAGGTATATACATGTGTGTGCGTGTGTGTGTGTGTGTGTGTGGACTTAACACCATCTGTTTGTTTACGTCAACCGGAAGCTTTTATCTCAAACTCTCGTGGAAATCCAAACTCTCGTGGAAATCCAAACTCTCGTGGAAATCAAGAACCGTTTTCCGCTCAGCATCCCCCCCCCCCCCCCCCCCCACCCTCTCTGGAGGGAGACCCTCAGTAATATGTCTGCCGCCGGAGAACTCGTGTCGCACGGTCGGGTAGGGAGGGAGAGGGAGGTAATTCCAATTTCCAATGACGTTTATTTCACCTCGTAATTTCCCCTTTGACAGAGCATTTTTTCGATGGGATAGAGAGAATGAATAGGGTTGAGGTAGAAACAGGATTGGACACCATGTAGATTCTCCAGCTTCTGTGTATAAACATATTTCGTTTTCTTTTTTGTAAACCTCAAAACGATAGCACTTCGCTCGTAAATCCTTTGTTTACAACGGGTGGTGAACACAGGGAGACATTTCCAAATTTTGATTTACGATACACCCGGAAGCTGTGGTAAGACAGATGATAAACTTAACAAAATTTACAATTCATAAAGTCATGGGACTTTTCTAAAATATTTCTTTTTATTCTAATCTCGAAAATCACTACCAAATTTTCAACGTTATATATATATATATATATATATATATATATATATATATATATATATATATATATATATATATATATATATATATATATATATATATTCCTTTATGACCACGGGGAAATGAAATATTACAAGTTCCCAGGTGCACTTTCGCGTAATACTCACATCACTAGGGGAGATACAATATATCTATATATATATATATATATATATATATATATATATATATATATATATATATATATATATATATATATATATATATATATATATATATATTCACTTCTGTACACTCATGCATTCACATCCTAGATTCTTCAGTTCGTGTCGATTCTACGCGCCGAGCAATTTGCCTCTGCATCAAAGTCTTTCACATTTCATCCTGTGATGGATTGGCTTCAAGGTGCCAGGTCACCCACAGACGACAGCTGTTCCCACACTCCATGTGTGGAATACAAACTCCGTTCCAGACATCGATGAATATTCAGGTCAAAAGTAACCATTACCAGGAATGGGTAATACACCCATTCCTTATCAGTAATGCAGTGATTCATTTCGCATATATATATATATATATATATATATATATATATATATATATATATATATATATATATATATTATCCCTGGGGATAGGGGAGAAAGAATACGTCCCACGTATTCCCTGCGTGTCGTAGAAGGCGACTAAAAGGGGAGGGAGCGGGGTGGCTGGAAATCTTTCCCTCCCGTATTCAATTTTCCAAAAGATGGAACAGAGATGGGGGCCAAGTGAGGATATTACCTCCAAGGCTCCTCAGCTCTCTGTTCTTAACGCTACCTCGCTAACACGGGAAATGGCGAATATGTATGAATACATATATACATACAGTCTGTGCTGGGGTCGAGCTGGAGCGAGATGTGAACCAGGGGACAATGATCTCATGCTGCAGCACCAGGAGGAACAGCGGGGGTTCGAACGAGGAGCCCTGGGCCCACCACACATAACAATAGTGTGGTGATCACGTGGAGGGAAGGGGGGGGGGTGGTTGGTCATGTAATGGCCAGCCCCCCCCCCCCCCTCCCCCGTAACCCTCCTGAACCATTAAGGATGGAGGGAGGGAGGGAGGGATGGATGGAGGGAGGGAGGGAGGGAGGGAGGGAGGTGAAGGAAGGGAGGTTATCCCAACATTTCCTAATATTACTTGCACAGCGACGTACCCTAAAACCACACCACCACTACCATCAACCCACAACACCTACCACCACTACCAACCACCATCACTGCTGCCACTACTACTACCACACAGCCACAGCAGCAGCTGGCAAGCGCTCTGCTTTGATAAGAAAGCATAATGGATCGTGTGTGTGTGTTGCAGCTAAAATGTCTACTTCACGGTTCTCAGAATTAGGCTATATGATACTACAACATTCCCCTCGGACTCATATATATATATATATATATATATATATATATATATATATATATATATATATATATATATATATATATATATACAACAGTACTAATAAAGTCTTTTCAAAATGAATTTACTGAGAAACAGATGGTTAAGAATTGAGTATCTGTTCTGAGAAAGACGAAGAGTTTGAACCTTTATACTGCACATCGATCTCACTGGACCAAGTAGATTCCAACACTACATGTGTATCAAGAAAGTGAAATATAGATTAAGGGCGTATGAACTGAAGGGTTGGAAGGCCTCTAATACCTCATGATTTAAAGGTTAAACTTCAAGGAAAGTGATCGGCTAGGTCGAAACTATTTTGTTTATTGAAGAAACATTTTGTTTATGTTTTTTACCGTCTTTATGTACACATCTAGCTCTTGTTCTACTACTGATCAGTTCTTCAAGACACTTATATGAGTGTCTAATCTACATGATCAAGTTGAACATTTAGGTATATTAGAATTTTGCGATTCTATTACCCATTCAGAATCTGTTGAAGCGTTCTTTCGTTGGTGTGAGAACTGGCGAACATGAGGACGATCGGGCCTTTCCAAACTACAGTCAGGATTCAGTCAGATGTGGGATGGAGGGAGGGATGGTGAGGTTTTATCAAAAATCTCATCTATTAATAGGTTGTCTAGATAGATTTATTTTTTTCTTAAAGAAACACGAGAAAATAACACTTGACCTGAGGATTATAATGACACAAACTACGATGGATTGACCGTGTCTCATCCCACGATCTCTCTGAGAAAACAAAAATTGAAAACGTTCATGTTTAACGTTTTCTTCAATAACAGCTTTCTCCTGGTCCCTATATGAATCGTTATGTTCCCATCACCGAGCCTGGCACCTTGCAGACATTCTGTTTCCTTATTTCCCCTGCCATCTGGCATAACTCGATGCTTCCCAATGCAAATTCAGTCAAATACATTGGCATAGTACTCATTACTCTCGCTTTTCCATAGTTTTTCTTTTTTTTTTACGTCAGGTCCCACGTCCGCGACGCGACGCGGAGCTCTGACAGCCCCCAGCCCCCCACAGCGAAAAAGAACAAAAGAGGTTCAGTGTCCGATGGTGTCTGGGTGTCTTAGCGAAATACGACAGTGTTGGTGAGGCGCCAGGAACCTATTCTGAATGTGTTGTGGTGGGGGAATCTCCGCCACAGTGTGCGAGTCCTCAGAATTATTATGGTGTCTATCTCCCGTCTATCACAGCTCAGAGTTGGTGCGAAATTTACACTCCCGGGGATATCTTTGACTGAATATATATATATATATATATATATATATATATATATATATATATATAATATATATATATATATATATATATATATATATCTCAAGATGGCCACGTCAGCCGGAATAGACCACAAATCAAGAACTGTGGTGGTGATGTTCCGTGTTCGTGTGTATGATTCGAGTGCTGGACAGTTCAGAACGAGCTGTACATTTTCTTCATTAAGTAAACTGCATCTTTAGTATGTCGGGTAATGGGTAACGTGAGCCTGAAGGGATTTGGCCGGTCTAGACCCCGTTGCTCATGGACGTGAGACAAAGGGTATTCCATTACTAGTAATCAAATAGTCACTTCCCTATTATGGGCAGTATAGCTAAGTGGTTTTAGTGTACCCAATCTACCCCTTCACATATGTTACGGGGTTCGAATCCTTGTAGATAAAGGGCATTATGTAATATATGTAAAACTAGAATACGCCTCTTAAGTTGGGTCACTGAACTTAAAGAAGCGCAAAGAAATGTCAGAGAAAGTCCACAGGGGAGCAAACACATCTGGAACCAGTTTTAAGAGTTCCGGGTGACAGGGGAAATGTTACAGCCTTAAATCTGTCTACCATGGATGAGAGAAGAGTAAGGGGCGACCTGATCACCACCTCTTAAGATTTCAATCCAGTTCAATGACGTGGGCAGTCAACAATTCTACTAAAGATGGCAAAGACGGAACAACCAATGGATATAACAACCAGACTACAACCACAGTCTTACGACTCGCCACAACCACAAGCCCGGGACAGACCATAGGTCCAGGACAGACCACAACCACAGTCCAGGGACAGACCATAGGTCCAGGACAGACCACAACCACAGTACCGGGACAGACCACAACCACAGTCCCGGGACAGACCATAGGTCCAGGACAGACCACAACCACAGTCCAGGGATAGACCACAACCACAGTCCCGGGACAGACCATAGGTCCAGGACAGACCACAACCACAGTCCAGGGACAGACCACAACCACAGTCCCGGGACAGACCATAGGTCCAGGACAGACCACAACCACAGTCCAGGGAAAGACCATAGGTCCAGGACAGACCACAACCACAGTCCAGGGACAGACCATAGGTCCAGGACAGACCACAACCACAGTCCAGACACACACACAACAACAACAACAAGGCTCCAGCCACAGAAATCTTTCCCCTTATTTGCATAAAGTGCTTCTCCTTCAACTCATTTGCATAAACACTTTCTTGAGTAGGTTAGTACAGATGGGCGGAAGGGACGAAGGTAAGTGTGTGTGTGTGTGTGTGTACAGGTAAAGCAGAAAGAAATACCTAGTATGTACCAACTTAGTAACAAACTAGTACAGAGGGTACCACTCTAGTACTAGCTAAAGTATATGGAGGGGATGGGATGGGGTGGCTCCCAGTACCAGCCCTAGTACAAGGGAGAGTCCAGTAACACCCTGATACAAGGGGGAGAACCAGTACCAGCCCAGTATAAGGGAGGTTCCAGTAACAGCCTAATACAAGGTGAGGGCTGGTGGGAGGGTAGTCTCTGTACCTGCTTAGTACAAGGTGGTTCCAGTACAAGGTAGCTCCCAGTACAAGGTGGTTCCAGTACAAGGTGGTTCCAGTACAAGGTGGTTCCCAGTACAAGGTGGTTCCAGTACAAGGTGGTTCCCAGTACAAGGTGATTCCTAGTACAAGGTGGTTCCAGTACAAGGTGGTTCCCAGTACAAGGTGATTACAGTACAGAAGCAGCTTAATAAGTAAACCACATTATGTACCCACACTACATATACATGTACACACACTACATAAACGTGTACCTACGTTACATGAACATGTACCCATACTATATAAACATGTACCCACGCTACATTAAAACTTGTACCCACACTACATAATCATGTACCCTCCCTCAAAACGTACCCATACTATACAGAAACATGTACCCACAATACCTAAACTTGTATCCACAGTATACATAAAACAAAAACACTTTACAAAAAAAATGATGCTGATAAACAATCTAACTGAAACAAAAAAAAAAATGTAACTACAAACAACTTAACTGAAATACGACGTAATTGTAAAACAACGTCACTGGAAAACAATATAACACAAAAACAACGTCACTGGAAAACAATGTAACTCAAAAACAACGTCACTGGAAAACAATGTAACTCAAAAACAACGTCACTGGAAAACAATGTAATTCATAAACAACGTTAACTAAAAACTGGAAGAAAAAAAGGGTAACTGGAAAATGAGAAAAATAATTTCGTCCTGTAAGTGAGGCATTATAATGTTTCACGAGAGCAGAGAGAGAGAAAGAGACCAGGGGAGGTAATTCACTCCTCCAAAGGGCACATGGGTTGTACAAGGAGAGAGAGTCTGGAGCTCAAGTGCAAGTGTTGCCTGGCACAAGAAGTTGACTTTCCAATGGGTTTAATGTGGCTTCCGGGACCGTGGGAAAACTTTCCACCCCGACCGTGGGAATGACTCGCATTTACTGAATTAATATGTTTTCCACTTTTGTAAATGGCTTGTGGACGTCGAGACTGCTCGTGGGTGTCTGTAAATCTAAAAAAAAGAAAAAAATAAGTGAAAAAAAATGTTTTGGGTACAGGAACGTGTTGGGGGGGGGGGGGGGTGTACGAGAGTGTGAAGGTGTGGGAACGTGAGAGTGTGAGAATGTTGTGGGAGTGTAGGAACGTGTTTGGGGTTTTAAGAACATGTGAGGGTGTGAGAATCTGTCGGGGTGTAGGGGAAGTGTAATGGTATCAAAATGTGTTGGGTGTGTGCGAGAGGGGGAGCAGGAACGTGCGTGTGTAGGGGGGAGAGGGGGTTGGAGGAGCATGAGTGGGTGTAGGAACGTGGGTAGGTGTAGGATTGTGAACGGGTTAAGAACGTGCGGGGATGCATGAACAACGTGTGGGGGTGTAGTCGGTGAGTGCAGGAACGTGTGGGTGTACAGCAATATATATATATATATATATATATATATATATATATATATATATATATATATATATATATATATATATATATGCATACATATACTGTCGTACTCCTCCTCTATAATAACACAACAAGCAGAAGACAATCAATCTCCCAATCTAGTTTCAAACCCCAATTCACCAAAATATATACACCAGTCTGAAACTAAACTCCCCAGGAATGGACGAGTCACTCCTTCCCCGTCTGCACTCTGCACACCTTTGCATTACCAACAGCGACACATCACATCACATGACCTTTCCCGTCCAAGAAGGGTCATCTGTGGTCGTTTCCCCCAACAAAGACACGAGGTAGAACACCACCGCATCTCTTACTCCAGTGGGTTCATCTGGTCGACGTGGCCGACTTCCTGAGCGCTGCGGGAACACTGAGGGGACAGGAAGACCATTCTGTGTGTAATTACTGACGTGTATTCGAACTCTAAGCTGATTAGATTTCCAGCCCGTCGCCTCACCTCGTTACACGAGAGTCCGGCGTTGACCTCCGTGAACCTCCTCCTCTCCCTTTGGCCTCTCTGGACCTCCCTGTGATTTCCATGAACCCCAGCGCAGTGCCCTCTTGGGGTCTCCCTGCGACCTCCATGAACCATCCCTCTGGAACCTCTACCATCTAAGGCTGGAAGTTCCAGTTCTCTGGAACTGGAACATACCTCGCAGGAAAGAAGGACTTATTTCTGTGATGGAACGTTAAACACACCTTCTCTCTCTCTCTCTCTCTCTCTCTCTCTCTCTCTCTCTCTCTCTCTCTCTCTCTCTCTCTCTCTCTCTTCTTGTCACATTCATCATTTGATAGTGACACGAGTGTGACGACGAGAATATGACGACACGGATGTGAAGACTCGCATACATATACATTTCGAATGGAGTGTTCATGGTGTCTTTATGAAGACTGGAGTATATGCTTGTGTGAGAGAGTTAATGAGGTAAGATATTAGTGATCTCTTTATCTGCTAATTGATCTATACCGTGCTTAATACCTTTAGCGCGACGGTACGACCCTTGAACACGAAGGTACGACCCTTGAGCACGAAGGTATGACCCTTGAGCACGACGGTACGACCCTTGAGCAAGACGTTACGACCCTTGAGCACGACATTACGACTCTCAAGCATGACGGTACGACCCTTGAGCACGACGGTACGACCCTTGAGCACGGCGGTATGACCCTTGAGTACGACGGTACGACCCTTGGTTATGACTGCCAGACCTTTGCTCTAACCCTTATCAAAGGCCAGCGAATCACATATCATCAACATATACCCAACCATTCCTTTCGCCTTTCCATTAGTGAAAGGTCACCTTCAGCGAGTCTGTATCATCGAAGTACAACTACGTCGAAGAACTCCTCACTCTAAACGAGTCCATCCCTTCCCCAGCTACTGACGGTAGCGCAGCCTTAAAGGCTACGAAAGCCCCTGTAAAACGGGTCCTTGGAGTTCAATTAATGATAATGACACTAAAAGAGAATGTCAAATGTGTTCTTCCCCTTTTTCAAGAACATCTGAACACCCTGGACTGTTCACTAGTCCTTTCTGCCTTTGAACGTTCCAGGAACATCATCATTAACCTCACAACATTCCTACAACTCTCCGCTCCCTCAGCAGCCATTCCTCACCTCCGCTCAAGACAGTCACTCGATATTAGAAATTCTGGATCCTCTTCAGACTCCCTGGCCGTCCATGTCATATTTCCCAGTCCAGCCACCCACCCATCCCCTCCCAACCTTCCGATCTCGCCCTTGTCGACCATTCGGGGAAGAAACTTATAGTTCTCATATATTCTAATGTTCTTATATCCATCGCTCATCTGCTGGAGTGGGTCTCCCCCATAAGAGCATTATCATCATCTGTGTGAGAATACCTGTCTATCTTCCCTCTCCCTTCCAGGATTTCCAGGCGCCCCTTGCCCTGTACTTCTTTCACGACGCCATCAGCCGGGGACCTCCCTCACCCGACGAGATCAAGACATTAGAACAACCACACTGGTCATCAAAAACACCCTCACTTCAACCCCTCTAACCTCGACCCCTCAAACCCTGACTGAATTCATCCCATCATCACCTGGCCTGACACACTGGCCCTTCTCCTCTACCCGTTGGAACAAACCCATCAACTGTACCCTCACTCCGTCTATCCTCCACATATTCCACTCTGCCCCCCGAAACACCCCATCTTCATCAACTCTTGTCATAAACTTTCCCTAGGTTCATGAATGTTGCCCTCACACAAAGTCCTCTTTTTTTTCTGATTCTAACGTATAATGGACTACGGTTCTCATGTTTGGAATACACACAAACATGTATGAGGATAGCACACAGAAGTTCGAAAAGATTTTAAGATAAAAGAGAAACGTTCAAGAGATGGGGGTCCCCCACGAGTGTAAAATTCTCTAATCACACAAATAGGTAATTACGAAGAAGCGATTACACACGCGCTCGCATTCTCCCTCAAATCCAGCTTCCTCACCTTCCTATTCATTCCTGATTTTCTTAATTGCTGCTACTCCTGCTATATACCTCGTCTTCTCTGAAGTTAGTGGCCTGTGATACCTTCCAGGGATTTCCAGATCCCCTCGTAACACCTCCATCATCAGAACAAAGTGCCACCCATCGAATTTTTCCAGGTCCCTTGGAACTCTTCGTCAGTCGGCTCACCTCAGGTCCTGGAAAGCCCTCGTGACCAGTCTCCTCACGTCCTGAAACACCTTTGTCATCCGGTTTTTGAAGTCCTGGAACACCTTCGTCATTCGGTCCCTCAGGTCCTGGAACATCGTCATTCGGTTCCTGCTTGTCCAGGAAAACCTCCATCATTCGGTTCCTCACGGTCCTGGAACATCTTCGTCATTCGATTCTTCAAGTCCTGGAACATCTTCGTCATTTGGTTCCTCAGGTCCTGGAACATCTTCGTCATTTGGTTCCTCAGATCCTGGAACATCTCCGTCATTCGGTTCCTCAGGTCCTGGAACATCTTCGACATTCGGTTTCTCAGGTCCTGGAACATCTTCGACATTCGGTTCCTCAGATCCTGGAACATCTCCGTCATTCGGTTCCTCAGGTACTGGAACATCTTCGTCATTCGATTCTTCAAGTCCTGGAACATCTCCGTCATTCGGTTCTTCAGGTCCTGGAACATCTCCGTCATTCAGTTCCTCAAGTCCTGGAACACCGTTCTCGTGCAGTTCCCAAGGCTCCTTCAGTACACCTACTTGTGTCTCTCCTCCTGACCTCACACTTGCAGCGGCCTACCTTATTTCGTCTCTCATGTCTCCTCCACTATCTCTTCCTATTCACTTTCAAACAACCAATCGTCTCTGTCTCTTTGTCTCCTTGTACAGACCCATTGCAAATATCCTTGTCCTATTCTCATCTGTACCGTCTAATAGATTTATTCCAAGTGTCTTTCGTCTATGGTGCAATGCATCTAGTGAGGATCACATCCCTCTAACTACCCCTCTCTCTTTCATCGTATGCTTCCATCACTATATTGTTCCTCCTCATTAAATCCTTCTTTAGAAATTCAGATCCCAAGCCAAAACATCTCAAATCTGGCATAAAAACATGTTTCATATTACTTCATTTAGGGTTGCTATATTCGAAGAAATCTTGATCATATATCATTCACTCATCAAATATGATTCACGTAGATATAATCAAGGAAAAATATATCTCACAACTCGTGATCTACTGTGTCAAAGATCTGTCTCCCACTGTTGTCAACATTGTGTCAAAGATCTGTCTCCCACTGTTGTCAACATTGTGTCAAAGATCTGTCTCCCACTGTGGTCAACACTGTGTCAAAGATGTCTCCCACTGTGGTCAACACTGTGTCAAAGATCTGTCTCCCACTGTGGTCAACACTGTGTCAAAGATGTCTCCCACTGTGGTCAACACTGTGTCAAAGATGTCTCCCACTGTGGTCAACACTGTGTCAAAGATCTGTTTCCCACTGTGGTCAACACTGTGCAAATGAAATGTTGCTTCTCTCTGAAAACTAATTAAATACTGAGAGCTTTTCATAAGAAGCTTAGAATAGCTTTGTCACCCTCAACAAAGGCCTTACACACACACACACACACACACACACACACACACACACACATATATATATATATATATATATATATATATATATATATATATATATATATATAGCCATTTCGTTAACTATAGACTGACATTAAGACTTCCCGTGTGGGACGCGACCTCTACAAGAACTGATTTTAATCACTGTTGCTTTTGTTTGGGGCGGACGTTGTTGTTGTTGTTGTTGTTGTTGTTGTTGTGTACACACATCAGGAGGGGGAGCGTTTATGAATGGGTTAAAAGAATGCGTCTGTTGGCAGGTTTTCCTTTACGAATAGTAGGTTGTCGGTTATTATCTCTCGTATGTTATATCCCTATTTCCTCTTTTTCTTTCTTCAAGGCTTTGAGTTCCTTAGGTTCATTCCTTCCTTCCTTCCTTCCTTCCTTCCTCTACTTTCACGCAATTTACCAAGTCTCTACCCTCTCTCCCATTTCCTTACTTTCTTACCTGCTTCCCTACTCTTTTTTCTCTTTTTTACACTTTAATCTCTTCTTCATCAAATTCCCCGAAGTTCCCTTCTTGTCTCTGTAATCATATCCAAACTCCCATTTCTGCCTACTTTATTTGACACAGGTCCCCTCAGTTCTACCAAGTTGGTGCCCTTTCCTCTCACCCTATTCCACGCTGGCCTAACTCCACACTCCCTCACCTCTATTTACTCTCCCCTGCTCTCATTTACCTCTCATTTCCCATCTCACGTAATTCTGCAAGACCAACCCTACCCTCCCGAAGTACATAATTCCACCCTATTACTTGAGTTTCCCTTCCTCCTCTCGCACACTCCCCATTTTCTATCGTTTATCCTCCCTCCCTTATCAATTTTAATCTCCCTTTCCTTCTAGTTGTTATCTTTACCCCCCCACACAGAGGCTTCCACCAGCTCACACCCGTAAGATCGGATCTCGAGCCTCCAAAGATCGACCTTTCTCCAAATATTACGATCTGAGGAATATCGCCCGGTTATAAAGGGCGGAGGAAGATCGCACGGTTGTTTAACACGAACTTTACGAATGTCCTTCGCTGGCCAAGGAGCTTACAGCACGAATGAGGGAAAGGGGGATGTGGGAAAGGGGGTTATAAAGTGCTTTTGAGGAGTGACGAATGAAAGACCCGCTTTCTGGACATATGGGATAGAAAGAGAGAGAGAGAGAGAGAGAGAGAGAGAGAGAGAGAGAACCTTACACTCTCCTCCCTCCTCCTTAAAATGCGGCTGGAAAAAAAGGGAGAAACAGACTTACTCTCGCTTGCACTTCTCTCTTCCCTCCAGGACACCAAAGCCTCTCTCACAACCCTCCCTCTATGCTCTACAAGTCCCCCCCCCCCTCTCTCTCTCTCTCTCTCTCTCTCTCTCTCTCTCTCTCTCTCTCTCTCTCTCTCTCACACACACACACACATACATACACCAAAGTGATCGTTGTAAAAGATATGCAAATGAGAATCAGCTTTTACCATATTTTTCAGTCCCTTCACAAGATAGCGGCAGCCTCATATTCTTTCGCATTTTGGAAATGAAAGAAAAAGATAAATTACACTCCATAACCCACCACATATTTCCACAGTTCTTTTTTTATTTTCTCTTCTTTGCAATTCGCAAATTTTCTTTGCATTTCACATATAAACAGCTACCTATGTCACACAACGAGCCGGTATATACAACGACATATTGAAATGCAAAGCTCTGGAGCAGGTCGTAATGAGGAGATAAAATAATCTGGTCTTTATTGTTCAGGAAAGGAATGATTTTGACCCAGATATACGTAATTATCTGTGAGTACAATGAGGACAAAGAGAGTATCTGGTCACATGCCTAACTTGAGATAGTGTCATCCGGTCATGTGCCGTACTTGAGATAAGTGTCATCCGGTTAAGTGCCGTACTTGAGATAATATCATCCGGTCATGTGCCGTACTTGAGATAATATCATCCAGTCACGTCTCCTATTTGCTATGACATCACCCAGTCATGTGCCTCACTAGAGACAAGGTACTGGGGCATCCCCATACACAACTCCAAGTCAGGCATGTTGCTTAACTGTTACCCATTATCTGGCCCCCACGCCTCCTCCAGCGCCCCAGCCTCGTCCAATAACAACTCCTTATCTTTACGACGTGCACGAACACGTCTTCGTTCTAGGGCCAACCATATAACCTGGAGCGACGCCTGAGGACGGTGTTGTGAGGTAGCTGTGTGTGATGATGAGGGACGCACATCTTTGATGGTTCAGGACCAAGTTGCGGGAGTGAACGATCTCTCAAGATGCGAACCCAATTAAGGCTTCCTAGTGATGCTGTACACGAACGCACACACACACACACACACACACACACACACACACACACAGACACACAGACACACACACACACACACACACACACATATACTCATACGCACACTCATACATATATATATATATATATATATATATATATATATATATATATATATATATATATATATATATACACCTCATTTGCAGTTATATCCAGCTGGTGGCAATATGTCGAGCATGGAAGCTGCTGAGGGAGAGTGATATAGAAGGAAGATCATTTGCATGTTAATGAGGTGTGGATGTAATTGGTTTATTGGTTTCGAAGCGTTGCGTAAACGTGGGGCTCGTAAGGTTCAGTCTGAACGCTTCCAGTCGTGCAATATGGAACTTGTTGGTTCAGTCTCAGCTGACGGTGTACCGATCGTGTTTACGAGGTACAGAGGCACGCTTCAGACGTAGGGCTAATGTAAAACGGCTGATGGAATGGTCTCTCTCTCTCTCTCTCTCTCTCTCTCTCTCTCTCTCTCTCTCTCTCTCTCTCTCTCTCTTCGTATAATATATATATATATATATATATATATATATATATATATATATATATATATATATATATATATATAGTTTAGCAGGTTTAAGGGACATGTTAGTTGGGGTGTGAGTCTGAACGGAGAAAAATTGAAGGAACGTGAAGTGTTTTTCAGATATTTGGGGGAAGACTTGGCAGCGAAGGGAACCATGGAAGCGGAAGTGAATCATAGGGTGGGGGAGAGGGCGAAGATTCTGGGAACACTGAAGAATGTGTGGAAAGATATATTTTCATATGGGAGGGCATATATACGTATGTTTGAAGGAACAGTAAATCCCTACAAAATGTTACATGGTTGCGAGGCATGGGTTATAGATATGGCTGCACGGAGGAGGGTGGATGTGTTGAAAATGAAACGTTTGACAACAATATGTGGTGTGAGTTGGTTAAGTAATGAGAGGGTAAGAGAAAAGTGTAGTAATGAAAAGAGTGTGGTTGAGAGAGCAGCAGAGGATGTTGAGATGGTTTGGACATATGGAGGGAATGAGAGAGGAAAGGTTGGCAAAGAGGATATATGTGTCAGGGGTGAAGGGAACATGGATAACCGGGAGACCCACTTGGAGATGGAATAATGGGGTGAGACGGAAGATTTAATAATGGAGTGAAAAAGATTCTGAGTGATGGGAACGATGTGGTATACTGGGGTCGACGTGTTGTTAATGTATTGAACCAAGGCATGTGAAGTGTCTGGGGTAAACCATGGAAAGGTCTGTCCAGCCTGGATGTGGAGAGGGAGCTGTGGTTTCGGTGCAAAACACATGGCAGCTAGAGATTGGACGCGAGTGGATGCGGCCTCTCTTCTTCTGTTCCTGGTGCTGTATCGTTGACTCGGGAAAAAGCATCAAGTATATATATATATATATATATATATATATATATATATATATATATATATATATATCGTATTTGTTATCGTACAAACTTCTGGGGAGGTTGGGCAATTATCACAAACCTGATAATCGTAATTCACAAAAAGGATCATCATTGTCACAGTTAGACAATCACTTCCTCAACCCTCTACGTCACGGCTTCACACGTATGCCTGAGTCTTCTGCTTCTACAATGATTCACGTCAATCTAAAATGATGTTTTCCGAAACTTGAGACTTACAGACTCGAATTCAGCCAAGCGTAAAGACTCAGAGCGGCCGTGGGCATAAAGAAGACATAATCACCAGTGATTCTCAAACGCTAAAGATAATAATGGAAGTTATCACAGTTGGATGAATGACATTCAGCAGCGATGAATAAAGAGGGCAAAATCAAAACCTCGGAGTTAAGTGTTCGGTTCTGCCATCCATCATCCGTGCATTGACTCATAGGCCAATCATAACAAGAACACTGAACAAATTCTAACGAAGGCAAGGACTGGTAAGAACACACCAGAACAGCACTGAAAGAACACGAACCGTGCGAATTGCAGGGGATGAAATAACAGCTAAACGAGTGGTGGCAACAGGTGTGTAGAACAAGAACAGAAAACAACAACAGAGAACAGAACACTAACATATGGAAAGACACTGACGTAATATAACAAACGATAGAACAGATTTTGAACGTAAAGTAATAAAACTTGAACAAGATGAACGAAAGAAACGGTACAAAAACAGATAGACCCAAATAACTGAGCAGCAAAATGAAAAAAAAATACAGGAAAAAACATTGAAAATCGAAGAACAACAACAATAAAACAGTAACAAAAACACTTAGGACACTAGCGCGACTAGAAAACGAATGAGACAAGAACAACATCTAAACAACGAAACGAACAGAAGAACGATGAAGCTGGAACAAAAGAAGAACGAAACTGGAACAAAAGAATGAAATGGAACAAAAGAAGAACGAAACTGGAACAAAAGAAGAACGAAACTGGAACAAAAGAAGAACGAAACTGGAACAAAAGAATAACGAAACTGGAACAAAAGAAGAACGAAACTGGAACAAAAGAAGAACGAAACTGGAACAAAAGAACGAAACTGGAACAAAAGAAGAACGAAACTGGAACAAAAGAAGAACGAAACTGGAACAACAGAACAACACTGGGACATTAAAAGCAGCCAGCCGAGTACAGAAGAAACTTGAAATAACAGAATCTTCCTTTCCTGAACAAAAACGAGGCCTAGACGAAGAACAACATCAATAACAAACACAGAAGAAGAAGAACAATTAGAAACACGTACAACAAATAATGAATCAATGGAAAAAATAATGAATCAATGAAAAATAATAATCAGGTTCGGATTTCCACACAGACGTTCATAATAACTAGGCAATAAAAGCGGGAAAATGAAGGAGTTGGGGGGGGGTCAGCCATCGCGGGGCAAGACAGTCCCATCCTCCCTGCCTCCATCCTAGGCTCGGGGCGTCCAGGAGGTCGAGAGCCCCATAGACGCCAAACCCTGTCGGCTGTCTTAGGGCCGCCGACCCCCCTCGAAGCGGTAAGGTTATTTTCCAGGGTACGTTGGATGGCGGTTATCCGTTATCACTATTTGAATTTAAATTTAAATTCAAATTTGACCGGACCAATAGCCGGGCGAGGTCAAGGAGAAGAAAATGGAGTGAAAGTGTGGGAAGGATAGAGGGATGAAGAAAAAGGTGAGCTGGAATACGATTCTGACAGAGCCAATAGAGAGAGAGAGAGAGAGAGAGAGAGAGAGAGAGAGA
>NC_092234.1:53948598-53983598 GCF_036320965.1 Panulirus ornatus | reverse complement strand
GGTGAAAGTGGTGAAGGAGGGCTGTCACTCCTCCCTCGATCACCTAATATCACAGGCCATTGGCCAAGGCCATTGGGGTCCAGGTCCCTCGGCAGTGGCTATTTAGCCGCCTCTCCCTTCCCTCACCTCCTACCCCAGCCTCTCCCCCTCCCTCAACCCTCCAGCCTCAGCGGGAGATCTGAAATGAGGGGTAATTGGCTCTCCGTCAGGAGAAAAGACAGCGACATAGAAGATCGAGCGAGTGAATGTGAATATACCTTCCCTTGTGTAACAGACGCGTCGTGAAACAGACAGATTACCAAAAGAGGGAAACGGAGGTCAACAGAAATACCACTACGGAAAGATAATGATCGAACATTAGAAGGAAACGGGAACGGAACCCAACAGAAACGGTGCGAAAGAGTGACGGTACTACAGAGAGGCACTATCAAACAGGAACTCGGCCAACAGAAACTCCATCGAACAGGAACGTCACCCCAAAGAAACGGTGTCACAACGGTAACGTCATCAAAGAGAGAGGCACTATCAAACAGGAGCACAGTTCACAGAAACCCCTACAAACAGGGAAATTACCCAACAGAATCGCTACGAAAAAGTAAGGTACCAGAGAGAGAGAGAGAGAGAGAGAGAGAGAGAGAGAGAGAGAGAGAGAGAGAGAGAAGAGAGAGAGAGACGCGCATTTATTAAACAGGATCTCGGCCAAAAGAAACGCCACCAAACAAACAGGAACCTAACCCAACAGGGAAAAATAAAAAAAAAAGAAAGAGCAACAGGGGTCGTTGTCTAACGGGTACACCATCCTAAAAATAGTTACCGCACAACAGGAACGCCATTAAAGAGATCGAACAACTCAACGAAAAATCTCAAAACCCACAAACACTTTCCCCAGGATGACTGCCGACCACAAGAGCCACCGTCCTACACAGAGAGAGAAAAAAAAAAGGTGTGTGAGAACGTTTCGAACACAGGTGAAACAATACTACGAACCCCCCCCCCCAAGTGAAACACCAACACAAGCACATAGGTGAAACACTGGCCAGCAGAAACAACGCTTTCAAAAAAGCCACAGCTGAAACATCGACAGAAACACCTGGCTAAAAGACCACAAGAAACACCAGCAAAACATGAACATCATACGTTCAAGTGTTGCACCGCAAAACGACTTTTGAAGCTCTGTTTTGTCTTACATAATGGAGCATTGTATCGAACCCCTACCAGATGTATCGAACCCCTACCTACTGTATCGAACCCCTACCTACGTACTGCTTCGTTGAAGTGAACCTCTACCTACTGCTTCGATGTTTCGAACCCCCTACCTACTGCTTCAATGTACTGAGCTCTTACCTACTGCTTCGCTGAAGTGAACCTCGACCTACAGTGTATCGAACCCCTACCAACTGCTTCGGTGCATCGAACCCCCACCGACTGCTTCGTTGTACCAAACCCATTCTGCTTTGATGTCCCGATCACATGTGAATTCTTTTTTTCCCTTTCACGTAGAAAAATGATATTTCATGGGAAAGTGTAATGACATAATATATTAGATTGTATGGACAAGAAAGTGCCAGGGAAAGATGATATAGTGTCCAATAATTTTCTCATATTTCAGGCTTTATGAAAGAGGGGGGTTATTGAACTCTCCATCCTATCTCTTTCATATCTAGAAGCCTCTATTTTTCCAAGCCAGCTCCCTGAGAATGCAAACGTCCATTTATTAACTTTAAGTCTGAGGGAAAGACGGGAAGGAACAGTTATTACGGTGAATTCTATAGAGTCGTCTCAGCTGACATCTTGCTGGACCGGGTTCCTGTGAATCCTGTGTGGCGTCGTGTCTGAGGTACTCTGAGCCATGTGAAAATTTCATAATTACCCCCTCCTCCCCTCCAATACGCTATCTTTCGTCTACCTTCGTATTTAAGCTACCAAATAGGTACTTGGCCTTGCTGTCTTAAGAGCCTCAAAAAAAATAGACCCTCTCAAATAACAGTCACTAAACTCTTTGTGTGTCTCGGGAACCGGATGTGTCTTACCCTACCTCAGCTCATATACATTGTCTGTCAGCCATGAGAAAGTGTAACATATCGTCTCGACCTTAATATAATATAGTATAATATAATATAATATAATATATATATATATATATATATATATATATATATATATATATATATATATATATATATATATATATATTTCACACTATTCGCCATTTCCCGCGTTAGCAAGGCAGCGTTAAGAACAGAGGACTGGACCTTATATATATATATATATATATATATATATATATATATATATATATATATATATATATATATATATATATATATATATATATTTCTTTTCTTTCATACTATTCGCCATCTCCCGCGTTAGCGAGGTAGCGTTAAGAACAGACGACTGGACTTTTGAGGGAATACCCTTACCTGGCCCCCTTCTCTGTTCCTTCTTTTGACAAAAAAAAAAAAAAAGAGAGGGGAGGATTTCCAGCCCCGCCCCCCCGGCTCCCTCCCCTTTTAGTCGCCTTCTACGACACGCAGGGAATACGTGGGAAGTATTCTTTCTCCCCTATTCCCAGGGATATAATATATATATATATATATATATATATATATATATATATATATATATATATATATATATATATACAGAGAGAGAGAGAGAGAGAGAGAGAGAGAGAGAGAGAGAGAGAGAGAGAGAGAGAGAGAGAGAGAGAGAGAGAGATTTAGGGGTGCTTAAGAGGGGGAAAAAAAAGAGAGTCGAACCCTAACCTTAAATCTCTCTCCCCCTCTGCCTACTGGGAGATGCTCTTTTGTTTCCCCCTCCCCGAAGCCACTAATGTACAGTAAATCTTCCCTGTAACCTCTTCGTCTCCAGGAGGAAATAAAGAGAGAGAGAGAGAGAGACAAAAAAAAATAGGTTTTTATTATCTATTTCCTCATAAAAAAAAATGTTGTTATTGATCTAAGTTTTTACGGGCCATTTCCTGGTCATCACTCAAATCGCTACTCACTTGTACATATATTTTTTTCTTTTGTATATTTTCGAATTTATTTGAGGATTATCTTTTTTTTCTCGAAAACAAATAGCGTTTTCTTTTTTTGTTTTGTTTTCCTTGATGTTTTCTGTTAAGATTTGCTTGGTCATAACCATTTCAAGTGTTACCGGACTCCGCCTGCCTGGGGTGAATTACGAGGTTGTGTCATCGTCAATGGATGAAAAGGAGTATAGTCTCGTCGAATGACTTTTCCTTACAAAGAAGTCCACCATTCCCCTGCTTCTGACTGTAGCGCAGCTTCGATACTGTAAGAACCCCCATAAAAGGAGGTCTTGGGTTATACGTAATAATACAAAATTTTTCATATTATTATATTCTTAAACTTTTCTTGCATCTTTTGTTCATGAGAACCAATCCTAATTTTTACTACTTTGCGCGCGCGCGCGTGTGTGTGTGTGTATATATATATATATATATATATATATATATATATATATATATATATATATATATATATATATATATATATATATATCAGCACTCTTTTACACAATACTTTTATCTCTTTACCACTTTTACACAACATCAATTTTTGGGGTTATCACATTTTCTATCATTCTCTCTCTCTCTCTCTCTCTCTCTCTCTCTCTCTCTCTCTCTCTCTCTCTCTCTCTCTCTCTCGCACCTTATCTACTCTCTTCTTTCTTTCTACAAGTTTAGTCATATAATGTTACATTCCTTCACTATCAACTCGTCTGTTATATTCTCGCGCCATTCTCTCTCCATTCATATTTTTTCTTTACACTTCATCCACATCATTATTCACTCTTTCGTCACCTTTTCTGCTACTGTCTTTTTATGTAATTATCTTGTGTCAATTTTCCTTCTTACTGGCTTCACATATTGTCTTTTTTTTCTCTTTTTCAATCTCTCTTTTACCACTACCTGTTCTGAAATTCTCTTGTAACGTTCCTTTTTTTTTTTGTCGTTTTCTTTTTCATTTCCTGATTGTTCGTTTTTTCTTTTCTATTTTTCTTTGTGCGAGTTTTTCCACAGTTGTAACCACTCCCGTTTTCTGTCGTTTTCCCCCCATTTCTTTCCAACAAGTTTCCACACATCATCATCCCGTGTTTCTTCCCCCCCCCCCCCCCCTCCTTCCTGTCTCCTTTCGTGTCGTCCTGTCTTCTTCTCGCCGCTGTCCACCCCCCCTCCTCCTTCCTTCCTTCCTTCCTTCCTTCTTTCCTTCCCCCCCCTTCATCGCTCTCGGGGAAGGGGGCCCCCCCCGCCCCGGACCCTCGCAAGACTCGCCCAACGCCCAGAACCCCTCAACCTCCCCTCCTCTCCCCCCCCCTCCTCAAGCCCCCCCAACCCCCCGTTGCCGCATCCTGAGTAATAGTCTAAAAGTTTCGTCGCATTTCATTTGTTTCCTCTTAACTCCATTCAGGAAAGTCATTCGACCTTATACTTCCCGCCCAACTTTCTTCGGTAACTCCTATCTTATTTACAGTGTAACTTCTCCCCCCTCCCCCTTAACAACATCTCCCTCCCCCTGCCCCGTTTAGCGAGCTAAGTCTGCACACTCCGGTCTTCTCCCATGCATGACTTGAGGCGCGGGGGGGAGGGAGGGAAATAACTTGCGTGGAGGGGGAGGGGACGCGGCGGGAGAGGTGGGAGGGAGGGGACGCGGCTGCCCCCCACGAAATGACGCCCCGCGATGAGATAAAAGAGGTTACGAGGATTAGCTGTAAGTTAGGAGCGAGTTATCAGTGGCAGACATGACTCAAGTTAGGGGCGAGTTGTCAGTGGCAGACATAACTCAAGTTAGGGGCGAGTTGTCAGTGGCAGACATAACTCAAGTTAGGGGCGAGTTATCAGTGGCAGACATAACTCAAGTTAGGGGCGAGTTATCAGTGGCAGACATAACTCAAGTTAGGGGCGAGTTATCAGTGGCAGACATAACTCAAGTTAGGGGCGAGTTATCAGTGGCAGACATAACTCAAGTTAGGGGCGAGTTGTCAGTGGCAGACATAACTCAAGTTAGGGGCGAGTTGTCAGTGGCAGACATAACTCAAGTTAGGGGCGAGTTGTCAGTGGCAGACATAACTCAAGTTAGGGGCGAGTTGTCAGTGGCAGACATAACTCAAGTTAGGGGCGAGTTGTCAGTGGCAGACATAACTCAAGTTAGGGGCGAGTTGTCAGTGGCAGACATAACTCAAGTTAGGGGCGAGTTGTCAGTGGCAGACATAACTCAAGTTAGGGGCGAGTTGTCAGTGGCAGACATAACTCAAGTTAGGGGCGAGTTGTCAGTGGCAGACATAACTCAAGTTAGGGGCGAGTTGTCAGTGGCAGACATAACTCAAGTTAGGGGCGAGTTGTCAGTGGCAGACATAACTCAAGTTAGGGGCGAGTTGTCAGTGGCAGACATAACTCAAGTTAGGGGCGAGTTGTCAGTGGCAGACATAACTCAAGTTAGGGGCGAGTTGTCAGTGGCAGACATAACTCAAGTTAGGGGCGAGTTGTCAGTGGCAGACATAACTCAAGTTAGGGGCGAGTTGTCAGTGGCAGACATAACTCAAGTTAGGGGCGAGTTGTCAGTGGCAGACATAACTCAAGTTAGGGGCGAGTTGTCAGTGGCAGACATAACTCAAGTTAGGGGCGAGTTGTCAGTGGCAGACATAACTCAAGTTAGGGGCGAGTTGTCAGTGGCAGACATAACTCAAGTTAGGGGCGAGTTGTCAGTGGCAGACATAACTCAAGTTAGGGGCGAGTTGTCAGTGGCAGACATAACTCAAGTTAGGGGCGAGTTGTCAGTGGCAGACATAACTCAAGTTAGGGGCGAGTTGTCAGTGGCAGACATAACTCAAGTTAGGGGCGAGTTGTCAGTGGCAGACATAACTCAAGTTAGGGGCGAGTTGTCAGTGGCAGACATAACTCAAGTTAGGGGCGAGTTGTCAGTGGCAGACATAACTCAAGTTAGGGGCGAGTTGTCAGTGGCAGACATAACTCAAGTTAGGGGCGAGTTGTCAGTGGCAGACATAACTCAAGTTAGGGGCGAGTTGTCAGTGGCAGACATAACTCAAGTTAGGGGCGAGTTGTCAGTGGCAGACATAACTCAAGTTAGGGGCGAGTTGTCAGTGGCAGACATAACTCAAGTTAGGGGCGAGTTGTCAGTGGCAGACATAACTCAAGTTAGGGGCGAGTTGTCAGTGGCAGACATAACTCAAGTTAGGGGCGAGTTGTCAGTGGCAGACATAACTCAAGTTAGGGGCGAGTTGTCAGTGGCAGACATAACTCAAGTTAGGGGCGAGTTGTCAGTGGCAGACATAACTCAAGTTAGGGGCGAGTTGTCAGTGGCAGACATAACTCAAGTTAGGGGCGAGTTGTCAGTGGCAGACATAACTCAAGTTAGGGGCGAGTTGTCAGTGGCAGACATAACTCAAGTTAGGGGCGAGTTGTCAGTGGCAGACATAACTCAAGTTAGGGGCGAGTTGTCAGTGGCAGACATAACTCAAGTTAGGGGCGAGTTGTCAGTGGCAGACATAACTCAAGTTAGGGGCGAGTTGTCAGTGGCAGACATAACTCAAGTTAGGGGCGAGTTGTCAGTGGCAGACATAACTCAAGTTAGGGGCGAGTTGTCAGTGGCAGACATAACTCAAGTTAGGGGCGAGTTGTCAGTGGCAGACATAACTCAAGTTAGGGGCGAGTTGTCAGTGGCAGACATAACTCAAGTTAGGGGCGAGTTGTCAGTGGCAGACATAACTCAAGTTAGGGGCGAGTTGTCAGTGGCAGACATAACTCAAGTTAGGGGCGAGTTGTCAGTGGCAGACATAACTCAAGTTAGGGGCGAGTTGTCAGTGGCAGACATAACTCAAGTTAGGGGCGAGTTGTCAGTGGCAGACATAACTCAAGTTAGGGGCGAGTTGTCAGTGGCAGACATAACTCAAGTTAGGGGCGAGTTGTCAGTGGCAGACATAACTCAAGTTAGGGGCGAGTTGTCAGTGGCAGACATAACTCAAGTTAGGGGCGAGTTGTCAGTGGCAGACATAACTCAAGTTAGGGGCGAGTTGTCAGTGGCAGACATAACTCAAGTTAGGGGCGAGTTGTCAGTGGCAGACATAACTCAAGTTAGGGGCGAGTTGTCAGTGGCAGACATAACTCAAGTTAGGGGCGAGTTGTCAGTGGCAGACATAACTCAAGTTAGGGGCGAGTTGTCAGTGGCAGACATAACTCAAGTTAGGGGCGAGTTGTCAGTGGCAGACATAACTCAAGTTAGGGGCGAGTTGTCAGTGGCAGACATAACTCAAGTTAGGGGCGAGTTGTCAGTGGCAGACATAACTCAAGTTAGGGGCGAGTTGTCAGTGGCAGACATAACTCAAGTTAGGGGCGAGTTGTCAGTGGCAGACATAACTCAAGTTAGGGGCGAGTTGTCAGTGGCAGACATAACTCAAGTTAGGGGCGAGTTGTCAGTGGCAGACATAACTCAAGTTAGGGGCGAGTTGTCAGTGGCAGACATAACTCAAGTTAGGGGCGAGTTGTCAGTGGCAGACATAACTCAAGTTAGGGGCGAGTTGTCAGTGGCAGACATAACTCAAGTTAGGGGCGAGTTGTCAGTGGCAGACATAACTCAAGTTAGGGGCGAGTTGTCAGTGGCAGACATAACTCAAGTTAGGGGCGAGTTGTCAGTGGCAGACATAACTCAAGTTAGGGGCGAGTTGTCAGTGGCAGACATAACTCAAGTTAGGGGCGAGTTGTCAGTGGCAGACATAACTCAAGTTAGGGGCGAGTTGTCAGTGGCAGACATAACTCAAGTTAGGGGCGAGTTGTCAGTGGCAGACATAACTCAAGTTAGGGGCGAGTTGTCAGTGGCAGACATAACTCAAGTTAGGGGCGAGTTGTCAGTGGCAGACATAACTCAAGTTAGGGGCGAGTTGTCAGTGGCAGACATAACTCAAGTTAGGGGCGAGTTGTCAGTGGCAGACATAACTCAAGTTAGGGGCGAGTTGTCAGTGGCAGACATAACTCAAGTTAGGGGCGAGTTGTCAGTGGCAGACATAACTCAAGTTAGGGGCGAGTTGTCAGTGGCAGACATAACTCAAGTTAGGGGCGAGTTGTCAGTGGCAGACATAACTCAAGTTAGGGGCGAGTTGTCAGTGGCAGACATAACTCAAGTTAGGGGCGAGTTGTCAGTGGCAGACATAACTCAAGTTAGGGGCGAGTTGTCAGTGGCAGACATAACTCAAGTTAGGGGCGAGTTGTCAGTGGCAGACATAACTCAAGTTAGGGGCGAGTTGTCAGTGGCAGACATAACTCAAGTTAGGGGCGAGTTGTCAGTGGCAGACATAACTCAAGTTAGGGGCGAGTTGTCAGTGGCAGACATAACTCAAGTTAGGGGCGAGTTGTCAGTGGCAGACATAACTCAAGTTAGGGGCGAGTTGTCAGTGGCAGACATAACTCAAGTTAGGGGCGAGTTGTCAGTGGCAGACATAACTCAAGTTAGGGGCGAGTTGTCAGTGGCAGACATAACTCAAGTTAGGGGCGAGTTGTCAGTGGCAGACATAACTCAAGTTAGGGGCGAGTTGTCAGTGGCAGACATAACTCAAGTTAGGGGCGAGTTGTCAGTGGCAGACATAACTCAAGTTAGGGGCGAGTTGTCAGTGGCAGACATAACTCAAGTTAGGGGCGAGTTGTCAGTGGCAGACATAACTCAAGTTAGGGGCGAGTTGTCAGTGGCAGACATAACCAAGTGGGGAGTTTAAAGAGACTACCTACTGTGGTTTTGGGCACTACCTAGTGGGGGAATTGGGGCATTACCAAGTGGGGAGTTTAAAGAGACTACCTACTGTGGTTTTGGGGCACTAACTAGCGGGGAATTGGGGCATTACCAAGTGGGGAGTTTAAAGAGACTACCTAGTGGGGTTTTGGGGCACTACCTGGTGGGGTTTTGGGGCACTACCTAGTGGGGTTTTGGGGCACTACCTAGTGGGGTTTTGGGGCACTACCTAGTGGGGTTTTGGGGCACTACCTAGGGGGGAATTGGGGCATTACCAAGTGGGGAGTTTAAAGAGACTACCTACTGTGGTTTTGGGGCACTACCTAGTGGGGGAATTGGGGCATTACCAAGTGGGGAGTTTAAAGAGACTACCTAGTGGGGTTTTGGGCACTACCTAGTGGGGGAATTGGGGCATTACCAAGTGGGGAGTTTAAAGAGACTACCTAGTGGGGTTTTGGGCACTACCTAGTGGGGTTTTGGGCACTACCTAGTGGGGGTTTGGGGCACTACCTCGTGGGGGATTGGGGCATTACCATTTGAGGAGTTTAAGGGCGACTACCTAGTGGGGTTTTGGGCACTACCTAGTGGGGGTTTGGGGCACTACCTAGTGGGGTTTTGGGCACTACCTAGTGGGGGAATTGGGGCATTACCAAGTGGGGAGTTTAAAGAGACTACCTAGTGGGGTTTTGGGCACTACCTAGTGGGGTTTTGGGCACTACCTAGTGGGGTTTTGGGCACTACCTAGTGGGGTTTTGGGCACTACCTAGTGGGGGAATTGGGGCATTACCAAGTGGGGAGTTTAAAGAGACTACCTAGTGGGGTTTTGGGGCACTACCTAGTCGGGGAATTGGGGCATTACCAAGTGGGGAGTTCAAAGAGACTACCTAGTGGGGTTTTGGGGCACTACCTGGTGGGGAATTGGGGCATTACCAAGTGGGGAGTTTAAAGAGACTACCTAGTGGGGTTTTGGGGCACTACCTGGTGGGGTTTTGGGGCACAACCTAGTGGGGGAATTGGGGCATTACCAAGTGGGGAGTTTAAAGAGACTACCTAGTGGGGTTTTGGGGCACTACCTGGTGGGGTTTTGGGCACTACCTAGTGGGGGAATTGGGGCATTACCAAGTGGGGAGTTTAAAGAGACTACCTAGTGGGGTTTTGGGCACTACCTAGTGGGGGATTGGGGCACTACCTAGTGGGGGAATTGGGGCATTACCAAGTGGGGAGTTTAAAGAGACTACCTAGTGGGGTTTTGGGGCACTACCTAGTGGGGGATTGGGGCACTACCTAGTGGGGTTTTGGGCACTACCTAGTGGGGGAATTGGGGCATTACCAAGTGGGGAGTTTAAAGAGACTACCTAGTGGGGTTTTGGGCACTACCTAGTGGGGTTTTGGGCACTACCTAGTGGGGTTTTGGGCACTACCTAGTGGGGGAATTGGGGCATTACCAAGTGGGGAGTTTAAAGAGACTACCTAGTGGGGTTTTGGGCACTACCTAGTGGGGGATTGGGGCATTACCAAGTGGGGAGTTTAAAGAGACTACCTAGTGGGGTTTTGGGCACTACCTAGTGGGGTTTTGGGCACTCCCTCGTGGGGGATTGGGGCATTACCATTTGAGGAGTTTAAGGGCGACTACCTAGTGGGGTTTTGGGGGCACTACCTAGTGGGGTTTTGGGGCACTACCTAGTGGGGTTTTGGGGCACTACCTAGTGGGGTTTTGGGGCACTACCTAGTGGGGGAATTGGGGCATTACCAAGTGGGGAGTTTAAAGAGACTACCTAGTGGGGTTTTGGGGCACTACCTAGTGGGGGAATTGGGGCATTACCAAGTGGGGAGTTTAAAGAGACTACCTACTGTGGTTTTGGGCACTACCTAGTGGGGGATTGGGGCATTACCAAGTGGGGAGTTTAAAGAGACTACCTAGTGGGGTTTTGGGGCACTACCTAGTGGGGGAATTGGGGCATTACCAAGTGGGACCGAATACCCATTCGTCTCACCTCCATTAGCAACGGCATCGATCCATTCCCATCAGGCTCACTTTACGAAAAGTTAGCATCTTACAGAGACCCACTGTCGAACGCAGAGAAAGTATGAACACGAATATAGTGCATACGATAATGCTCTCAGTTACTGATATATTCCCAGTAAATGCAATGCAGATGATCAGAAAACACTGTAAAAATGTCTGTATTCAACAGCTGAATTAAAGGTGATAACGACGAATAAACGATAAATTACCCCAAGATTTGTATTCAGCACGAGAAATACTTCTTATAATGACGTTTTAAAGGAAATCTGTTTTTCTGAGAAAAATACAAAAAAATGCAGGTATTTTTCGGTGTATTTTTCAGCTGAAAAAACTATTCAATTCAAAATCGAAACATAATACATTCAAACATTTCTATACCTGAAATAATCATGGAAAATATATCAAAATGCCCTCAGTTACCTAGTAAAGACGATGGGAATCATTTCATAATGCTTTGAAATTGTCTGTAGGGTTCTGTAGGGTTGTGGGTCAAGTCAATTGTGAGGTAAGTTTGAATGGAGAAAAATTGGAGGAAGTGAAGCGTTTTAGATATTTGGGAGTGGACTTAGCAGCGAATGGAACCATGGAAGCGGAATTGAGTCACAGAATGGGGGAGGGGGTGAAGGTTCTGGGGGCGATGAAGTATTAGTGGAAGGAGAGAACGTTGTCTCGGAAAGCAAAAATGGGTATGTTTGAAGGATTAGTGGTTCCAACAATGTTATATGGTTGCGAGGCGTGGGCTATACATAGGGTTGTACGGAGGAGGATGGATGTGTTGGAAATGAAATGTTTGGGGACAATATATGAAGTGGTTTGATCGAGTAAGTAATGAAAGGGTAAGAGATGTGTGTGGAAATACAAAAAATATTGTTGAGAGAGCAGAAGAGGGTGTGTTGAAATGGTTTGGTCACATGGAGAGAATGAGTGCGGAAAGACTGACAAAGAGGATATATGTGCCAGAGGTTGAGGGAACGAGGAGAAGTGGGAGACCAAATTGGAGGTGAAAGGATGGAGTGAAAAAGATTTTGAGCGATCAAGGCCTGAACATACAGGAGGGTGAAAGGAGAGCAAGGAATAGAGTGCATTGGAACGATGTGGTATACCGGGGTCGACGTGCTGTCAATGGACTGAACCAGGGCATGTGAAGCGTCTGGGGTAAACCACGGAAAGGTCTATGGGGCCTGGATGTGGATAGGGAGCTGTGGTTTCGGTGCATTACACATGACAGCTAGAGACTGAGTGTGAACGAATGAGGCCTTTTTTGTCTGCTTTCCTGACGCTACCTCGCTGAAGCAGGAGGTAGCGATGCTGTTTCCTGTGGGGCAGAGTAGCGCCGAGAGTGAATGAAAACAAGCAAGTATGAATACGTATATGTGCATATATGTATATGTCTGTGTATATATATATATATATATATATATATATATATATATATATATATATATATATATATATATTGGATATGCCGTGGCAGCTGTGTGAAGCAGATATTGTTCCTGTTATGGGCCATTATATACCCAGCCTACTCGTTATTAAGGCATAAAGCCGATGAGAGAGGCAACTCCCGCGATTTGAGGATATTGGCAACTCACGCCAAGCCCCGGATGAAACCTCATCCCCCGATCAATAGATGGCGTTCATACAGAATAACCATCCCCTCCCTCCCACACCATCACCCACCTCCTCTACACATATTATGCTTGTCTGATGTCGATTCTGTTACGATTATCATTCAAATAATGTCACTGAATCGTCCAATTATGGTAACTGTGAGATACGAAATATAATTGTTTTGTTGTCATACACATGATCATACACATGAAAGAGTAAATCCTTTATCTTTCTGCAAAACTACGTAATCATTTTGCTTATTCGCATTCTCTATTTGACTAATTATGGACTGCAGTTCAAAATATTGACTTATCAACATACTGTATGTATGTTACCTGTATATATATATATATATATATATATATATATATATATATATATATATATATATATATATACAAACATACAAACCCCTACCCACTGAGTCCCCCCCCACACACACACACATGTACTTCATTCTTCACACAAAGAGCAAATATGAGCGAGAGTGTTGATCCATCTGTCTCTAAATAAATCCAAATACTTTATCTAAGGCTTTCCTTCTCACTAAACGTGCATCCCTTTCCCAGTGTCTCTCTCTCATATATATATATATATATATATATATATATATATATATATATATATATATATATATATATATTCAAACTATTCGCCATTTCCCACGCTAGCGAGGTAGCGTTAAGAACAGAGGACTGGGCCTTTGAGGGAATATCCTCACCTGGCCCCCTTCTCTGTTCCTTCTTTTGGAAAATTAAAGAAAAACGAGATGGGAGGATTTCCAGCCCCCCGCTCCCTCCCCTTTTAGTCGCCTTCTACGACATGCAGGGAATACGTGGGAAGTATTCTTTCTCCCCTATCCCCAGGGATAATATATATATATATATATATATATATATATATATATATATATATATATATATGAGAGAGAGACACTGGGAAAGGGATGCACGTTTAGTGAGAAGGAAAGCCTTAGATAAAGTATTTGGATTTATTTAGAGACAGATGGGGATTAAGAATACTTCCCACGTATTCCCTGCGTGTCGTAGAAGGCGACTAAAAGGGGAGGGAGCGGGGGGCTGGAAATCCTCCCCTCTCGTTTATTTTTTTTTTTTTTCCAAAAGAAGGAACAGAGGGGGCCAGGTGAGGATATTCCGAAAAAGGCCCAGTCCTCTGTTCTTAACGCTACCTCGCTAATGCGGGAAATGGCGAATAGTTTGAAAAAAAAAAAAAAAAAAAATATATATATATATATATATATATATATATATATATATATATATATATATATATATATATATGATTTTCATTATTAGTAACTAATATAATACAGCTGTGTTCATATCAGCAATTAGAATGATAATCCGGCAATTAAAAGTGTCCATTTGAAATTAAAATGTCCTTATTTTACTATAAATAATATGCAAATGAAAACTGCATTCATGGTGTATAATTGTCACAACACAAAGAATGCATTCACCCTTCATTACCGGCCTAAACGAGGAATACAGCGTGTATATATACATTATTTTTATGTGAATGTGTATATAGTACACTAACTGTTTCGAACTGGCACCCAGTGAGGTAGCGTCATTTACACCGGTTGTAAACGCATCGTAAATCATTTACGTTGCGGACGTTAAGTGGATCATTAATCATGAGAGTTGGTCAGTAGGGAGGACTGGACTCATGTGAACGTAGAGAGAGAGAGAGAGAGAGAGATACCGTAACGTTCATGACGTCACGTTTGGAGAAAAAAGGGGCGGTGTGGGGGGAGGGAAACAGAAAACGTGTATACCGGAATGGTACAGTCTGCAGTCATGATGTTGGTTTAGCTTTTACGAAGTGGAACGATGCGATATGTATGGTCTGGTGTTTGGTGTATGTCACTGTCATGGCTTGACTTGTGTGTCACTGCTCGTGATCGAGGAGTGTACTACCCTCTGTGTAGCACAACTGTACTATTGTGTAGATGGAATTCCTACTATAGCCTAGATGGAATGTACTATAGCCTAGCAGGATTGTACTATGGCCTAGCAGGGTTGTACTATAGCCTAGCAGGATTGTACTATAGCCTAGCAGGGTTGTACTATAGCCTAGCAGGATTGTACTATAGCCTAGCAGGGTTGTACTATAGCCTAGCAGGGTTGTACTATGGCCTAGCAGGATTGTACTATAGCCTAGCAGGGTTGTACTATAGCCTAGCAGGGTTGTACTATAGCCTAGCAGGATTGTACTATAGCCTAGCAGGGTTGTACTATGGCCTAGCAGGATTGTACTATAGCCTAGCAGGATTGTACTATAGCCTAGCAGGGTTGTACTATAGCCTAGCAGGGTTGTACTATAGCCTAGCAGGATTGTACTATAGCCTAGCAGGGTTGTACTATGGCCTAGCAGGATTGTACTATAGCCTAGCAGGATTGTACTATAGCCTAGCAGGGTTGTACTATAGCCTAGCAGGATTGTAGTATAGCCTAGCAGGATTGTACTATAGCCTAGCAGGGTTGTACTATAGCCTAGCAGGATTGTAATATAGCCTAGCAGGATTGTACTATAGCCAAGCCATCTTGCACTATGGTATGGTACACTTCATAACACTGTACCATATCTTCCTAGAACGTCACTTCAAATACAGACTTATCCCACCTTTTTTTTTTCCTTTACTTTCAAACGTACGTGGATATATATCCTGCAGGTATATAGTTGAATGGTGAGAGGGAGGGGGGATTTATTCCCCAATTCGCAGAGTGTGTTTAGGCAAAAGCAGCTCTGCTGGATTACCCAGGGGGGATTAGTGGTGTTTAGGGTGGGATTTGACGGATGGGGTGCGGGATTTATTTTTGTTGGCTCCCAGATTTAGCCGCAGTGAGGTCGGGATTTAAGTCGCCATGCAAAAGGAGGAGGAGGAGGAGGAGGAGGAGGAGGAGGAGGAGGAGGAGGAGGAGGAGGAGGGAGGGGAGAGGGACTAGTTCAAGCTTGACGGGACGAGTGACTGGCCTGTGCAAGAAATGAGAGCTGCTTCCTCTCTCTCTCTCTCTCTCTCTCTCTCTCTCTCTCTCTCTCTCTCTCTCTCTCACACACACACACACACACACACACACAAAGTCCCCACATAGCGAAGAAGTGAGGCGAACACGTTGCTTGAGGGACAGATTGAGAAACGTCAGTTGAGAAGTTGGAAAATGAGGGAACGGTGAGGGAGTGAGATGGAGTCGTGGTGGAGTGTTGGAGGAGTACACTGGTGGAGGAGGGATACAGAGGTGGAGGAACGAGGCAGCGAGGTGGTTAGGTTGTGGAGGGTGAGGTAATGGAGAGGTCAAATCTCGAAGGGGTAGTTTTGGGAAAGTCAACTACTGGAGGGGTTAGAGAGGTCAAGTATTGAAGGGGTCAATTGCTGAAGGGGTCAAAAAAAAATTGGAGGGATCAGATAATGGAGAGGTCAAGCACTGAAGAGGTCACGTATGGAGGTGATCAAGTACTGATCGGGGCAAGGTAATGCAAGTATCAAGCACTGGAGAGGTGAAGTATTGGAGGGGTCAGGTACTGGAGGGGTCAGGTACTGGAGGGGTCAAATATAGGAGAGGTAGTTTACTCCTTGTATGCTCAAAACACTACACAGACCACGTAATACTAGGCAAGCTGCTGCGTCACATGATTATGGCGTATCCGTTGGCAACTTAAGGGTGGGCCGTTTTGATAACTCTTTCCTTCCTTATACCTCGAAAGCTTTGGAACTCTCTGCCCTCTCATATCTTTGCCAATAACTACAACCTGACACTTTAAGAAATTTGTTAATACAGTCCTCTATCTCTTCTTTTTCCCTTTCATTCACCTGACCATACATCAATTAAGGCCTGACCTTGACTATTATTGTCCATGATTGGTACCTCCAACGTAAAACGAAAAACACAAAGAAAAAAAAATAGAAATTAAAAAAAAAAAAACATCGTTTCATGTCGTACCAGCCAGCTGGCCAGTCCACCATCTTTGTCTGTACGCTAATTCATCCAAAGTCATTAAGTTACAGCCAGCTGTATCTCAAATCAACTCACGGCCCCCCCAAAGCTCCCAGTCCAACTCCCCTTTGATCCCGAAAAAGTCGGACAGACTGAGGCGCGCGGCTGCCTACCTACCAGCGCGCCCGCCCGACACTACTCGTGTATCTAGACTGGAGGGTTAAGGGTTCTACCCCTCCCTCCCTCCCCCCACTTGAAATAACCAATCGAGGCTCAGACTAGAGGAGGGTCAAGGTCCCCCCCCCTCCCTTCCCTCCCTCCCCCAGAGTTGAAATAATCAGGGGGGGTTTTTTTTGTGTTTTTTGTTTCCTAGTCTTCTTCTCCTTGTCATATTTTTCGATCCGCTGGAGCACAAGGTCTTGAAGATATGCGAAATGAAGAAGAGGAAAAAAAAAAAAAGATCGATATTCTATTTTTCCTTGCATACATTACGACAAGGATTTAACGTCGAATGAAATTACATAACTATACGTAAAAAATAAAAGGTCTATACATTTTCTTTTCCAATCCCATAGAATATATATATATATATATATATATATATATATATATATATATATATATATATATATATATATATATACATATATATATATATATATATATATATATATATATATATATATATATATATATATATATATATATATATATATATAAAGTTGAGCCTAAAAACCAAACGAAAAAAAAAGGTGTCTAAAAATCTCGCCTTGAGGAACCCCCCCGAGTGACGTCAGTGTTACGTCACACGTCGTTGTGGAGAGACACATCGAGCTCCGCCACTTGACACATTACGTAAGGAAGCGACGTGAGTTGTTTACGTCAGGGATTTATGCACCGACACACACACACACACACACACACACACACACACACACACACACACAGAAATAAAAAATGAAATATATTTAGAGGCACTAAATCTACTTGTGAAAATATAAGATTCCTCTGTGTTCACTGTTAAGGAAAAAGAAAGGAGTTCCCGTTTTTCAAAAACAACTGCGTAATAAGATATGATTTAAAGCCCCATTACCTGGGTTCCATATGTGTGTGTGTGTGTGTGTGTGTGTGTGTGTGTGTGTGTGTGTGTGTGTGGGAGCAGAATACTCCAGACTTCCTTGAATATTTAGAAATATGCTTATAGTTTAAGTATGGCGAATTTTAATCCTATAATCCTTTAATAGTACTGTCCACGGATTATTATTGATCCTCGAACTCGACGGCTGAAGTGGTCGAACTACAGTGGCTGTCTCGTTCCCTTCCTCCGCCAACACAGAACACAGTCACACATCACTGTAGGTTCTCCTTCGGTTTCCTATCACTTGTTCTTTGGAAATGATAATCTCTCTCTCGTTATTATACGATTTTCCCTAAATATTACTTCGTATATACTCAAGGTAGATCGTTCCTTCAAGCAGGTGTATCTCTTCTTAAATGATGTTGATGTTCACACACACACACACACACACACACACACACACACACACACACACACACACATACACACACACACATATATACACACAGACAGACACATACACACACACACACACATACACACACACAGACACATACACACACACACACACACAGTCACAGACACACACACATACACAGACACACACACACAGACACAGACACAGACACACACACACACACACACATACACACACCACACACACACACACACACACACACACACACACACTAAGTCTAATTCTTACCCTTCATTAAGCTTCTAAGTTAAAGTGATGTTTACACTGGTTGACCGAACATTTAGGATATCACAGACCCAACGCATTTTGGCCAAGGTGCTGGATTCTCTGAGTGATATGATTTGGAAATATGGATTCCTTTTACATCTTATAGAAAGTAAATTAAGAAATATTTGGATATTATTGTTATGAAGAAACAAGCCGGTGTTACCGGACTCCACCTGCTCGAAGTTACACCTTGAGTAAAAAGTCACCTTTGACGAGTACAAGTCTCGTCAGAGAACGTCTCACTCCAAAGGAGTCCACACTTCCCTGCTACTGAACGTAGCGAAGCCTGGGGCTGCAGGAGTCTTTAGAAAAGTCCTGGGTAACACCAGGACTCTTTCTCAGAAAATGGTCTTTGGGTAATTACAAACATATAAATAAATGATAATAATGCCCACATTCATAACACCCAAAGCATAAAATTGATATGAAATTACGTGTTAGATTTTCCCTTCAAAGGAAACCATTACAAATCATCAGGGCTAATTACTCCACTAATGAGATAAGGATAGTAATTACTTCCTCTAGTACCATCATTAACCTGTTTAACTACAAGGACAAGATTCCACTGCCTATACGTTCATTTGTCGTGTACTCATGTAGTAACTGTTGTCAAGTGCTTATACTGGAAATGACTTTACGTAATCTTTCCAAACGACATGATGTATGTACATATACCCACATGTATATAATACATATATAAAAACACGCCAATTACATGCATACGTGCACCTACACACACACACACACACACACACACACACACACACACACACAGATACATAAACCACCATATACATATACAGAGAGACAGACAAATGGACAGAAAGAAAGACGAGCTGGTAGACATTTAGAATCTCCATCCGAAGACACAGCTCAGCTAGATAGAGTCTATATTGACCGAGCAAACAGTGAGGACTTACATCTGCTTCCCAGTCACTGGGCCTCAGCCACTCTTCCACAAGAGGCCAGTCCGCCTCGTACACATCAGCTCTGAACACAAGTGGTATACGGGTCTACTCTCCTCCCAAACCTCGTAGGTCTTTCGACATACGACGTTCCTCCCGTCCCTGCTCTGGTTAGCACTGTCTGCAACCCGACCCCACCCACTCCCACCGCTCCTTGAGACGACATGACACACCACACAGAGCAAGGGAGGCCTCGTTAACCCTGCGTCAGCATAACGTATTGAATCCTGTCTGTAATGCCGTGCGCTTCACAGCACAGTTAACTTAAACATTCATCCGTTACCTCTAAATATTTTTATTCTCTCTTTCAGATATATACTATTAAGCACTACCATTAAGCAAAATGAGGAGAAATCATCAGAAAATGAGGAATAATTGAGTGAAACAGATTATATAACAATTACGCCTTTTGAACCTACCACTGTGTTAATGAGGGGGTAATTATCAAGATAATCAAGAACTTTCGAATGTATGAGTCAACGGGTATTAATACAGGCTAAGTGGATGACTCCGGAACTCTTTAGCCGATTCGAAGCAATGAACGAACCGTCCCGTTTTACACTGCCGTTCGAACCGGTTTTATTTTATACGGAATTTTACCGATGAATCTTTCTCCATTTTCCATTTTCCTCTTTTTAAGGTTTAGTGAAAACTTCTGTAACAGCTTTTGTTGCTTCGGTCAGTTCCATAGAAAATATCGAGTAAATAATTGTTCCATAGATCAAAGGTTTTAAAAGCCTTTCAGAGGGGATTCAACTGATGTTTCGGAGAGAGATTTTTCTTTTTCAAACAGATTTTGCCTACCAATAATACGACAAGAGAAGGAGACTATGATGATTATCATATTTATTCACTTTATTTAAACAATTTTCTTGATGAGTTATCTGTGATGATCAAATAAAAGTCTTTGCTCAATTCATTCAACATTTATCTTTATGTTATCTTTATCGACTTTTATTAGTTTCTCACTTTTATTTGTCTTTCGTTTTCTTCCACTTTCTTCCCTGCAGCTTTCAGTTATGGACATTCCTTAATGCGTAAGTTTTCGCCAACGTACGGGATTAAACAGACACAGAAAACAGAACAAGAACACTGATAAAATCATATACTTACACTTACGCGAAACACACACACACACACACACACACACACACACACACACACAGAGGATGGGACAAAGTGAAGGAAGACCACAGCTACATTATCATCTAACATGAGATAAGCTCCTGGATTCTGTGTATCAAAAGGATCCGGGAGTCGACTCCAGGGAGTCGACTTTGTTCCTAACCTGTCGCCAGTGTCCTACAGTGAGAGAATAGTGAAGGTGACCAGTTATCTGCTGGCAAATATTCCAATAGCATTCATACATATGGATAAGCTGGTCACACGTTACACAAGGATAAGACTAGAATACGTTTCTTGAGTCTAGTCACAGCAGCATAAGCACAAAGAGTTCATAGAGATAGTCCAGAGGAGGACAACACAGAAGATACGAGACTAAAAAATATGAGGTACGTGGAAAGATGAGACGTTTTAAATTTATCCACTTTGGAAGAGAGAAGAGTGAGGAGTGACCTGGTCATAACCTTTACGCTTTTCAAAACAGATCGACGACGTGGACAGTCAAAAGTTCTACGAGAGACGTAGAGCAAAGAGCAACGAGAGGACGTGTCAAGGATTACTACACATCTTAGGGAAAGACAATAGAGAAGCTGCTTATACAAGCCGGGAAGAGCGTCCTACACAACCATTTCCTGTGGACACCTTCCTTCACATGTCGGGCCAGACGCGTCAGGTCCACAAGACCATCTCGCTACACATGCTCGCTTCCTCTAAGGTCCCACCTACATTAAAGGCACAGTCCGCGCTAACCATTTGCCCGTGTGGAAGACAACCTTCTGAGCGATTATAACAGACCAATTAGCTGTAGTATTGTGTATCAGGATCATTTTAAACTTAAGAAACAACCACATGCGAGGCACAGGATCGCGATACGAGGCAAACGTGATAGTGGGGGACCGTCAGATGAAGCGTAGTGTACAGATCAATGTGGTAAATTGCGAGAACACTCATAATGCCCGACTCTGTTCTGCACCTGATGAACAACAAACTTGAACACTCTATTATCAGCCAATGTTTCCAAAAATCATTGATTTCAGACCTGAAGGTTTAAACTGTTTCAACACTCTGTGATGATTACGAACACCAATGTCCTTAAATACCTTCTGATACCTATATCTAGATTGATCATGTCTTAAGTTATATATATAAACACCTGATCTAACCATGGCCAGTGCATGTACGTTCTGTAACTACATTGTCCTTTTGTATTCTAATCTTCTTTGCATGACTGTCAATGTTGACAACATGCACAGTGGTAATGTATTCTGTAACTGCACGTCCTCTATCTAATGTTTCCTTGACCTTTCACATTACGACGAGCCTTAGCGATTATACACTACGCTGTGACCTGTTTCAAACACACGTACCTCGGTGCATATGTAATTCAGTTTGTGTATATAACGTATTATGTACGTATGACTTATTTCATATCTTTTTGTATTACACAAATGTTCTTACGTGTGATACTGTCAGCATCACTTACTTTCCTGTAATTATGTATCATGTATTTGATGTATCCTAGACCTCCCGCCTCCTCTGATGGAATGGGGACTCCTTGGGCTCCTGGGCCCCACTCGGGCCCACCTGTCACCCTCCTGGGGACCCCATTAGGGCCCACCTGTCACCCTCCTGGGGACCCCACTAGGGCCCACCTGTCACCCTCCTGGGGACCCCACTAGGGCCCACCTGTCACCCTCCTAGGGACCCCACTAGGGCCCACCTGTCACCCTCCTAGGGACCCCACTAGGGCCCACCTCTCACCCTCCTAGGGACCCCACTAGGGCCCACCTCTCGCCCTCCTAGGGACCCCACTAGGGCCCACCTGTCACCCTCCCAGGGACCCCACCAGGGCCCACCTGTCATCCTCCTAGGGACCCCACTAGGGCCCACCTGTCATCCATTCTATGTCCCTGTACTGTACCCACTGCACCACTCTATACTTGCCTCCTCCTATACCCCGCTAGACATGTACCCCTCACCCATACCATGACTGGAATGCACTGTCTTACGTATTTCCAGACAAAAGATTCTTCAAAACTGAGCAGGAACCACTAAACTCTCCCAGAGTGCTAAAGTTGGCATTTCGAGAAGAGATGTGGATTAAGGAAGACCGTACCCAATTGGAAGTAATAGATATAAGACTGTGGTCAGAGGACCCACTAAGGGCCAGAAATGATATATATATATATATATATATATATATATATATATATATAATATATATATATATATATATATATATATATATATATATATATATATATATACATATATATATATATATATATATATATATACAGTGGGAGGATTCAGAGGTTTGAAACTGAGGTCACACAAAAGCTGGGGTACTCGTTCTGTGTCCGGGTTATGGAATGTTCAAAACAAATGGGACGGTCAAAGAACAAATAACAACAAAAATCCCGCCACTGCCATATCCCCAATGACAACATCAAATTTCATGGCTTCGTTAAAGATGTCCATCATCTACGTGTGGTTCTTGGACGCCTTCCTCTTCTGCCACGGTGTTTCCCTTCTCGTCTGACAGCAACGTCCCCATCAGCTGTGTCTCTTGTGTGCGATCCCTGACCTCTCTTGACCCTGTGTGGCAACGAGAGGTTCATCAGCTGTGCCTTGTGTGGGGTCGCTAAGGTTGCCTTTGCGTGTTTGGTTCCGCTGGTGACGGCGTCTCGACGAACCGTCCTCTTGCCTTGGTGCTCAGAATACGAGTTTAAAATCTATACTTGGGACCAGCCAGTCCCCTGCTTCTCGTAAATCCTGACGTGACACATTTCATGTGGGATATTCACCTTCATACATCTTGGACCAGCTACGGAAGGAGCTGTTAAAGCCATCAATGCACTAGTAGATTTCGAGGCTCTCTCTGAAAGCACTGTTAACAGATATATATATATATATATTCAAGAGCTGTTTCGATGCAATAATGTGTCATATCTAACTTATTATCAAGATATTAGTCATTACTGTATTATCATCCCGTGTTTCAGCCACAGCACATCTGGCTATGTGACACTGTCCGCTCCTCTAACTACAGTGGTGGGTGGGGAGGACCCTTCTGCTTTATTATACTGTCTCCATCCATGGTCTTGGGTTGGGAGGAACCTCCTGCTTTACTATCTAACTTCCATCTACTAAGATTCGGAATAATCTGAAGTATAAATATAATATTCTACCAAATGACGTCCTAGCTTCATCTCTTCGATGTATATCAACTGACTTTTACATTTCTCTCTTGTGTCTCCCCTGATGATGTGATTATTACACGAAAGTGCACTTGGGAACTTTTCGTGTTTCATTTTCCCCGTGGACTCATAGGAATATATATATATATATATATATATATATATATATATATATATATATATATATATATATATATATGAACATCGCTTAACTTCCCAGATCTCAGCAAGGTCGCCACCTTGCATCAGGTAACCGCACACATATTTTGACTGTTTTTGTCATCAGTATCTATTTCTAGGCTATCACAAACAGCCAAAAAACATAGACAAAAACATAGATGGCATAGTTTCACGTTTGTGGAACTGTTATTCATCAGCAGTGAGGTCGTACAGGACGCCAGAAGCCAACTGTTCTTGTTCTACATAAGAGGGGAGTTAATATTTTAGTGTGTATGTATCGGCGGCTCTGGGAGAATATTACGAGGGTGCTTCGTCAACATCTATATCTCTCCCCTTGCGACACCCAGCTACATTTTGTCGCGTCATGACAACAGGATATTAAAGGACTACACTCTCTCCCTCTCCCTCGCTCGCTCTCTCTCTCTCTCTCTCTCTCTCTCTCTCTCTCTCTCTCTCTCTCTCTCTCTCTCAGCACATGCTCCCACCACTCACATGACTCTCCCACGGTCATATCACAGGCATCAACGCTCTCTCTCTCTCTCTCTCTCTCTCTCTCTCTCTCTCTCTCTCTCTCTCTCTCTCTCTCTACCCCCCACTTGGTAATGGCCCTTTCTTCAACGAGTCCCGGAACTAATTAACGACACTCCTTGATACGCGCCCTAAAACAGGAGGCTCCCCCCCCCCCCACGGCCTCCCCACGTCTTCCGGGGAACTTTCTCCTCCCAGCTGACGTAATACAGAGGAAAAGATGCGCCAACTTACCCAGGAAGACATGATGAGGAGGTGGGGGAATCCTACTATGTGGGGGGGGGGTGTTGGATGAGGGGGATTGAGCACAGGATCCTACAAGGGATGTACAAATCCTTTATCTCTTGCTATGTGATATTGCTTTTCTTGACACAAGGAAAATTTAACGCACTCTGAAGGGTAGTGATTCTCTCTCTCTCTCTCTCTCTCTCTCTCTCTCTCTCTCTCTCTCTCTCTCTCTGGGGATTAGGGAGAATGAATCCTTCCCACGTATTCCCTGCGTGTCGTAGAAGGCGACTAAAAGGGGAGGGAGCGGGTGGCTGGAAATCCTCCCCTCTCGTTTCTTTTAAGTTTTCCAAAAGCAAGAACAGAGAAGGGGGCTAAGTGAGGATATTCCCTATAAGGCTCAGTCCTCTGTTCGTAATGCAACCTCGCTAACTCGGGAAATGGCGAATATATATGAAAAAAGAAATCTATGTATCTATCTACCTATCTATCTATCTATCTATCTATCTATCTATATATGTATATATATATATATATATATATATATATATATATATATATATATATATATATATATATATATATATTCCTATGAGTCCACGGGGAAAACGAAACACGATAAGTTCCCAAGTGCACTTTCGTGTAATAATCACATCATCAGGGGAGACGCAAGAGAGAAATATTACAGTCAGTTGATATACATATATATATATATATATATATATATATATATATATATATATATATATATATATATATATATATATATATATATCAATGGCAGGCAATTTCCCGGAGGGGAAGACATCAGGGGAATCCCCAGTGACCGTATCATAAATCCCTCAAGTTATCCAAACGTTCAGCCATCCATGACCTGAGGAGCCTCTGTACCTAATGAGGCCAAACGAGGTGGAGGAGGGGGAGGAGGGGGGAGATGGAGGCCCCCCCCCGGCCCCCCCAGCTGCCGTCTCACTGTCCCATCATGTTGTTTGTGTCCGCGTCTCCCCTCGTGTGTGTGTGTTTTTTTTCCTTCTTTTTTTTCTTCTTCTCGCATTACGTTTTCTTTATCGTCTCGTTTCCATATTTTTCTTTCGCCTATTTTCTGTAACTTCGTTTTTTACATATTTTTGTGGGGTATTTTTTTTTCTTCTTTGCTTCCTTTCCCTCTTGTTCTGTTGTCTTGCCTGTTTTTGATATTGCTATCGATGATTACCATCAAGATCTGAGGGTCTAATTAGTCTCTCATCATTAACCTCATTTGCATGTGCTCTTGTTTGAACGACCCTCCTGCTTGTCACATCTCGTCTTCTTCTTTTTCTTCTTCCTCATCTTCATGTCCATCGTCTGCTTTTTTCTTCTTCTCCTTCCCCTCAGACCAACTCCTTTGGAGCGAGGTAAGACAAGAAGGAGGAGAAGGAGGAGGAAGACGAGGAGGAGGAGGAGGAGGAGGAGGAGGAGGAGGAGGAGGAGGAGGGGAAGGAGGAGGTATTGTAATGTCCATTAAGAAGAAGAGATGGAGAGGTGGAGGTGGAGGTATTGTGAGGCCCATGAAGCGGAAGACATGGAGGACGACGAGGAGGAGGAAGACGATGAGACATTGTGAGGTCCATGAGAAGGAAGACAAGGAGGAGAAGGAGAAGAAGGAGGAGGTATTGTAAGGTTCATGAGGAGGAAGACATGGAGGAGGAAGCCTATGAGGAGGAAGACAAGGAGGAGAAGGAGGAGGGGGAGGAGGAGGGGGTACTGTAAGGTCCATGAGGAGGAAGACATGGAGGAGGAGGAGGAGGAGGTATTGTAAGGTCCATCAGGAAGAAGACATGGAGGAGGAAGTCCATGAGGAGGAAGACATGGAGGAGGAAGAAGAGGATGAGATATTGTGAGGTGCATGGAAGGAAAACAAGGAGGTGGAGGAGGAGGAGGAGGAGGAGGAGGAGGTATTGTAAGGTCCATGAGGAAGAAGACATGGAGGAGGAAGTCCATGAGGAGGAAGACATGGAGGAGGAATAAGAGGATGAGATATTGTGAGGTGCATGGAAGGAAAACAAGGAGGTGGAGGAGGAGGAGGAGGAGGAGGAGGAGGAGGAGGAGGAGGAGGAGGAGGAGGTATTGTAAGGCTCATGAGGACGAAAACATGGAGGAGGAGGAGGAGGAGGAGGAGGAGGAGGAGGTATTGTAAGGCTCATGAGGACGAAAACATGGAGGAGGAGGAGGAGGAGGAGGCAGTATTGTGAGGTTCGTGAATGGCTATCTGCAGGAGTCCTCTCATGGTAAATGCAGGAGGGCGTTTGGCGCTGGCTGGGGGCCCCCTACGTCTTCGCTGCCGACACCGCCTTCGTCAGGAGTTGTTGCGTCATTATGCAGATCTTCGTCTCCCTCCTCTTCCCCCCGCTTTCCAAAGGTTTCTGTGAGGACGTTGCCATCAGCGACCAATATATATATATATATATATATATATATATATATATATATATATATATATATATATATATATATATACATATATATATATATATATATATATATATATATATATATATATATATATATATATATATATATATATATATATATCTGCTCTCCTGGGCATGACGCGACGCGTTCATCTCGCGCGCGTTCACGATGGACGTTCACCTATGTGTGAGTGTGTGTGTGTATGTTCACGTGCGTGTTCATCATCATCATCATCATCAACTGTTCACCGAGAGATGTTCTCGAAGTGTTCATCGAGAGGTGTTTATCATGCGTTGATCATGAGGTGTTCATCGTGTGTTTTACCATGTGTTCACTGTGTGTTCAAAATGAAGTGTTCATTATGCGTTCATCATGAAGTGTTCATCATGAGGTGTTCATCACACTGTTCATCATGAAGTGTCCAAAATGAGTCATTAATTAAGAGGTGCTTATTAGACTCCTTATCACTTATCGTTATCAGTAATTATCATTCTATAGAACAACAAGTTATGAACCTACACTATACACCCACTGATAAAATCAACCCACTGGCAGGAAGCTATGCCACACACCCACTGAAGAATCAATCCTATGAACCCACTGACAAAAACGTGTCCTATAGACACACTGATCTTATCCTATTATCCTACCACGATAGACCCCTTTACTGGCGCTATTCCAACGCTGCGCTACACTCAGCAGCAGGGAAAGGTTGGACTCCTTGAAAGCGACAAGTTCTTCCACGAGACTGAACTTTTGTTTCGTCACTTGATGATGGTTACAGACTCGCTAAAGGTGACTTTTCACTCGCGGTGTGACCCCACCAAGCGGGCGGAGTCCGGTAACACAGACACACACACACACATGGATTCATCCTGTAGATGTATATGATCAATCAAACTGTGGCTTTCTACTGTTACCATTAACCTTCGCTAAATGAATCACACCAACAGATGCTTACAAAGTTGATAAGAAATAGCAATATTATATATAGATATAGCAAAATCATATAGAATATCGTAATGTTATGTAGATACAGCAAACCTATATAGACACAGTAGTATTACACAGATTTAGCAGTATCATATAGATATCACAATATCATATAGATATGACAATATCATATTGTTGTAGCAGTATCATATAGACATAACAATACCATATAGCTATAGCAAAATTATAGACAAAGCAATATTATGTAGACATCGAAATATCATACAGATCCAGCAGTATTCTATAGATATGGCAATATCGTATACAGTTACATTATATAGATATAGCAGTATTATATAGATCCTGACGTATGTAAACCGCCATACTTCAGGTGGGAGGGGGGGGCAAAAAAAAGTTAAACCTTTCCCCGAGGGCATTAGAGTCGGTGGGAGTAGCCAAGTGCAGCGTGTTCATCGACCTTAATAAACCAGCCAGGTAAAGTGTCTTAAGTCCCTTTCTTACGATCCAGCAGTTCATCTGAGGCTGACTTGTTTTCGTTAATGGTTTCTCCGCCTCCCAGGCCACTGAGGTCGGGGTTGGGGGGGTGGAGTGGGAGGGTGGGGGTGTTATGTGCCTCCAAAACCACTGGCTCTGATTTCTAAGCCTTCAAATCCACGAGGGAGGAGGAGGGAGGAGGGGATGGTCTCCCTTCTCCAAAGCCGTGGAGGTGGGAGTCTATACCTCCAAAGCGTTTGGAATGGGATCTATGCGTGCCTATAGAGCCACTGAGTTGGGGAATTATGCCTCCAAAGCCACTGAGATGGGGACTTATGCCTCCAAAGATTTTAAGACGGGAACTATATGCCTTCAAAACCGTTGAAGTGGGAGGTCACAGCCTCCAAAGACTTTGGCAAGGGATATATATGCCTCCGGAGCCACTAAGGTGGGGAGTCAAAGCCTCCAAAGACTTTCAGAAAGGATATATATATATATATGTCTTCAGAGCCTCTTAAAGGGAGAGGGTGTCATAGCCTCCAAAGACTTCAGGATGGGAAATATGTCCCATTATAACCTTCATCATCACATTCTTGCCTTTCTTTTCAAATCTATTCTTCCAATTTTCTCTTACTCCAACATCTGTCTTCCTTGCTTCCCCAACCATCTTCCTTGATCCCCTAAAGTTCCCTCTTCCTGGAGGTCTTCCTCCATCTCCTCCTCCTCCTCTTCCTCCTCCAGAGTCGTCCTCCTCCTCCTCCTCGTCCTCAAGGTCCTGCACGCTCCCCGGGCCTTGAGGACCAGCCCTCCAGCCAGCCAGCCAGCCAGCCAGCCAGGCCCCCAGTCACCTGGGCTTCAATGAAAGTGAATGACGACGTCTTTCGCTAATAGCCTTGTGGTGCGGATGTCCTCGTCTCTCAATCCTTGGTGACAACAATTACCCAGAGCCCACGATATATATATATATATATATATATATATATATATATATATATATATATATATATATATATATATTTTTTTTTTTTTTTTTTTATACTTTGTCGCTGTCTCCCGCGTTTGCGAGGTAGCGCAAGGAAACAGACGAAAGAAATGGCCCCACCCCCCCCCCCCCCCCATACACATGTACATACACATGTCCACACACGCAAATATACATACCTACACAGCTTTCCATGGTCCACCCCAGACGCCTCACATGCCTTGATTCACTCCACTGACAGCACGTCAACCCCTGTATACCACATCGCTCCAATTCACTCTATTCCTTGCCCTCCTTACACCCTCCTGCATGTTCAGGCCCCGATCACACAAAATCTTTTTCACTCCATCTTTCCACCTCCAATTTGGTCTCCCTCTTCTCCTCGTTCCCTCCACCTCCGACACATATATCCTCTTGGTCAATCTTTCCTCACTCATTCTCTCCATGTGCCCAAACCATTTCAAAACACCCTCTTCTGCTCTCTCAACCACTCTCTTTTTATTTCCACACATCTCTCTTACCCTTACGTTACTTACTCGATCAAACCACCTCACACCACACATTGTCCTCAAACATCTCATTTCCAGCACATCCATCCTCCTGCGCACAACTCTATCCATAGCCCACGCCTCGCAACCATACAACATTGTTGGAACCACTATTCCTTCAAACATACCCATTTTTGCTTTCCGAGATAATGTTCTCGACTTCCACACATTTTTCAAGGCTCCCAAAATTTTCGCCCCCTCCCCCACCCTATGATCCACTTCCGCTTCCATGGTTCCATCCGCTGACAGATCCACTCCCAGATATCTAAAACACTTCACTTCCTCCAGTTTTTCTCCATTCAAACTCACCTCCCAATTGACTTGACCCTCAACCCTACTGTACCTAATAACCTTGCTCTTATTCACATTTACTCTTAACTTTCTTCTTCCACACACTTTACCAAACTCAGTCACCAGCTTCTGCAGTTTCTCACATGAATCAGCCACCAGCGCTGTATCATCAGCGAACAACAACTGACTCACTTCCCAAGCTCTCTCATCCCCAACAGACTTCATACTTGCCCCTCTTTCCAGGACTCTTGCATTTACCTCCCTAATCAAGACGTGTAATTAATCCATTTTACCTCAGTCCTGGAATTTGACCGAAATATATATATTTCATACCATTCGCCATTTGCTATTAGAACGACAATGTAGACCATCATTCATCGTCATACCGTTTAAAAAAAAAAGAAAAGAAAACGGTGACAGACGTCTATCCATAAAGTACCTCTCTCTCTCTCTCTCTCTCTCTCTCTCTCTCTCTCTCTCTCTCTCTCTCTCTCTCTCTCTAGAAAAAAAAAGAACTATAAAAAGACCGTGGCGACGGAATATCCCCAAGAAAAGAATAGAAAAAAAAAAAAGAAGAAGGTGTGGATCCTACCAAGGATCTCCAATCTCTCCCACCTTATATCAGGTCGAGGATATAGAGTCGTCTGGAGCCTCTCTTTAAGCAGAAGGTTTAGCGTGCCATGCATTCCTGTCTCCGTGGAAACCCCGTCCGGCATTTCCCCCAAGGCAGTGACTGGCGGGTTGTCGATAGGTTTCTCTCAGGCCAGGATTGATCCTTGGGCGGGTGGGGTGTCTGGGGACGGAGCCTATCCTTCGCTCCTTCTTCCCTGAGCCCGTAGCGGCTCTGGCAAGGAGCCCAACATGGAACACACAAGACTGCTATCACATCTGAGAGGTGTTAGGGGTAGGGTGTAGACGGCAGCCACTACTACTACCCCCAAGGGAAGTACTTATACCCTCTTGGATTTGTGAGTGTTCAAGTGATGGGCCGGGGCACCGTCTTACAACCCCTCCGTGTCAGTAGGTTGTTATGCAGACAGCAGCCGCCCCAGGGAAGTACAACAATCCTAAGTGACTTGTGAGTGTTCAAGTGATGGTCCTGGACCATCTTACAACCCCTCCGTGTCACGACTGCTGGTACTATACTTTCTGCTACATTTGAACACACAACTCCTGGCTACCCTGGACACCCCCCTGCATGACCATTACATCCCACTTTTTTCCTCCTCTTCTCACACTTTTTCTCCTACCTTCCCTATACACATCGCAAACCATGAATTCAAACAGACTGATTATTCTGTTGGTGTGCTGAGGTCTTCTCTATTTCCCCACAGCTTTCATCTTTACTGAACGGATGACGGAAATTGTGTTTTTTGCTGCGAAGAAAGAATTTGTTTACCTCTTTATTCATGATTATGAATAAATGAGTCCTGGTGTTGACCCCATGATCTTTGTATAGGGCTCCTGTATTAACAAGGCTGCGCTACTTCCAGTAGCAGGGAAATGTAGACTTGTTTAGAATGAGAAGTTCTTTGATGAAGTTGCACTCCCAGTGATACAACCTCGCTAAAGGTGACTTTTCACGCGTGGTGTGACCTCGTGGAGTCCGGTAACACCAGAACGAAGAATCATCCCCCCAATGGAACAACCTTTCACTGGAACTGGCAATACGTTGAAAATTTTAGTAGTGTTAACGTTTTTCCCTGAATGAAAGATGTCATAATCACATACCAGGCACGCTGGTTGGCTACGCTTCTTTCGAAACATTACCCAATAAATTCCCTTCCACAAGGCCAGCAGTGGCGATAATGCATGTCGTCTGCACGTCCATACACACCGTGATACTATCCAAGTACTGTGTGGTAACATAGTCTTAACCACCACATGAATGTGTCTCGCGTCCTTGAACTTCCATCTATATCAAATTCCACAGTAACGTCTTCCACCTCAGGGTGATCGCCGCATGCTTGTGGTGCACACGTGTGTGTGTGTGTGTGTGTGTGTGTGTAATGGAAGCAACTGGCCGTGCACGAGCCCTCTGGAAGCCCTAAGAGCTTACAAGCTGATGGGCTCTTCCACGACGAGTTGCGAGACCGCTTCAGGGGAGTGAGGGAGCCTCGCGTCCACTCAGTCTATAACTCGTCATTGAAACCTTCGATTCATCACAGCCTACCAGCCCAGTGCTCGGTATATACGAGTCACCTCCCAGGCGTCGTCTCCTCCTCGTAGCAGCTTCGTATCTGGCCGGAAGAAGGGAGAGGCAAGTCTTCGCCAGGAGGAAGCTGGCCTGACTGGGTTCACCTTCAGCTCGTCTGGCCTGGGAGAAGTCGCCATACTTCAGATACCTGACGTCAGAAAGTTGAACTGGAAAGACTATAAACGTAACAAGTAATTCCCTATAGTTTCTGAAACACTTCTTCAACAGTTCCGCTTGCCCTTCCTAATGGCCTGAAGGCCTTTAAGGACGTACTATTGGTCGTCTTCATCCGCATCAAAGTACCTAAGCTAACCAGGATCAACAAAGGCACTGCGTCACATCCTGCGACACAGTGCCTGTAGACCCCACCAAGGCGTTATAGACGGCGTGATCAAGTGGTCTACCAAGCTTGTATCGCATGACAATATTGCGTTCAGTTTACCGTCTCGCGCCTCTGTTACAGAGAGCCATGGGTGTTCTCACAGGAGTAAACCGTTTGAATCTCAGTGGACAATGAACGAGCAGCAGTAATTCAAATTGGGTTCATCTCCTGTGGTATTAGAACCTGAGATGCAGTATCAACATCTACACATGTAGTGGTTATTGGTTATACTCGCTGCTCCGTATTGTAGGTAGGTACTGCCGGGGTTCGAACACCACCGTGTGGAGAGCAATTCCATTTACCCCTATGGGATGTTCCATTCACCAATGATGGTTCTTTCAGGTCTAACAATATCATCCCAGGCCAGGGGTTGTGGTGATATTCCACCAGATGCCTCCAACGCTGTGTTCAAAGATTCCGTGTCTATCTTCTTGAACTTGTAAGATACACAGATACAGTGTGAGGTAGTCTAATCAAGATGTGTATCGATTCCAAGTTGCCTGCGAGTGACTTTAAGGGATAGGACGATGAGGATGTGCTTCGATGGTTCGTTTGTTCTACAGGTAACCGCATATACAAGGTCATTTCCAGGAGGGGGCGGGGGGGGGAGGGGGGGAGGAGGGAGTTGATGCAAATCGTGTCCGACTCGACACAATCGCGAGTCCTCTTCCTCTTGACAACAGTGTGTGTGTGAAGGGAAAGGATCGAGAAAGTAACCGACCGGGTCTGGCATACCGACACGACACTTGGTACTGTCGTGGGGTTACAGTGAACTGTGGTTACCTTGTTGATGTCTTCTTCTGTCCTCTGGAGACATCTGGTTGACATCGTCGCTCTTGGGGGTTCCTGAGCGCAACCAATCGCGGGGCCTTGAACAACAGCAGACGTTACTGGAGCAAGTCCCTCCGTCAGCGCTCCCCCAAAAAAGCAAAAGTCATTTCCCACCTCGTGATGGAAATGTGTCCCTGACTGAGTCTAGGACCTCACTGATACCGAGAGATTTGAGGCAAGTCACCCTCTCAGAGGTGAGGACCGTCACACGTAAGAAGACTTCGCGATCCGGTACGAGTTGGCCATCTTACATCATGATGAGATGGCTCTTGATTGCTTCACTGGTGCGCCATCATAATTAGCTCCTGGATCATTTGTGGCTCTTATCATCCTGGCTACTGGAGCCTCGTTTTCCCTGAGTATATGAAGAGTAATATGATAATCTATGACGATTGTCCTTCGACCGCCACCAGCTCTCTGATGACAATGGCCAACGTACGTTCATCCATCTTCCTCACTCCTGCCTCCATGATGGCTGAACTGTGCCTCTCCGTAATTCAGAGCAGTTCACAAGGCTTTCACCTTATTTCCTTGGGCTCCATATTAGCTTGTCTGAAGTCTGCCAGAAGTTGTATACTCAAATCAAACACCCGGGATGTACTGGGGACATACGTGTAGGTCACCTTCAGGTACAGTTCTTATGGATCTCACCAGCATCATCTTCGCCACCGAATGTGTCAAATATAGTCCTTCACGTATCAAAATGTGTCTGCGTTTTCGTTGTTAAAGTTACTTGGATGATTTCATCTTCGGGCGAGAGTCTTGGGCTAAGTTTAAGACTGGTACAGGCTTTCTGATCCTCGCTGCTCACAAGTGAATCAGTCAAATGATTCAAGGTCTAGTGTTGAGTGACACTAGCTGGTCCGTCCTCTGTACTGTGAATGACGTAGTTCACACGAGGTCGCTTCAGTGGCAAGTTTATAGCCTCCCGCCTCAAAGTTGTGGGGTCGGTCCAGCAGCATCTCCCAGGACATGGATTTCGAGTTTCTGTTTTCTTTATCATTTCGAGAAATGTTTTTGTTTCATCATTTTCATACGTGCAGCAGCTTCTGTTTCCTATTGTTACATCTGTTATCGACACGTGTTCTATGTGTTTCTGTTTCTTACTATTCTTGTTCAGTTATGGCTTATCCCCCGTATATGTTACGTGAAAATCAAAGTATGATTCTTATGTCGAACTTCTTTTTTAAGTTAACCTCATCTCCCATTTGCTAACCTCAGCTCTCACGTGTTAACCTCAGCTCTCATGTTAATATTAACCCCACCTCTCATGTGTTAACCTCAGCTCACGTCTTAATCTCAGTTCTTATGTGTTAACCTCATCTCCCACTTGTTAACTTCAGCTCTCATGTTAATATTAACCCCACCTCTCACGCATTAACCTCAGCTCTCACGCATAAACCCTTACTCTCACTTGTTAACTTCAACTCTCACGTGTTCACCTCAGCCCTCATGTATTAACCTCAGTCCTCATGTATCAACATCTCCC